>NW_006239087.1:649874-650304 GCF_000226075.1 Solanum tuberosum | reverse complement strand
GGGTTAGGGCCAAGATTTGAAGTTACTTTTTACATTAGCCACCCTCAACTTGGGTTATTGGCCTAAGTCGAAGTGCACATGTCCAAGTAGGGACCGGGGCCAACATAGTAGATTATGGGAAGGTGAGTTCGGGGTTTAGAAAGAAATGGTTAATTTTAGGCTCAAAGTTTTGGATCAAAGGGAGCATTTATTTCATTTGGTTGGATCCTTCTTTTAGGCAATTTGTGGACTTTTCAGAACAATGGTCTATGATCACTTCCTATCCTCTAGATTGAATTATCTTAGCAGGCGTAACCGAGCAAGTTCTAGATTGGCGCATACACTCTTTGAACAATCAACTATTCTCACACACTCTTGGCACATAGCTCCATCATCAGGTTATGAGATTACCCGGTTCAAGTTTCAGCTTAAGTCATTCCCTCAAGTTGGG
>NW_006239087.1:648872-649452 GCF_000226075.1 Solanum tuberosum | reverse complement strand
CTGCCTACGCTGTCTCTTTTGAGCTTTCTCCTCTTCAGTGCTATGAGAACGGTGTCGCTTGCCTTTGGCATGTGTAGGCGCAAGCCCCTCCTCGGCGGTCCTACTAAATAAAGCATCCAGCACTGTATCATCAGCCAGTGCAGTAGGTGTAACCTGAGGCTCAACTGAAGGGGCGGCAAGAATGGCATCAACATCGGTCCGGAGACTGGCTAATTCAGCCTGTAAAGCAGATAGATCTATGGCCGGGGCTGATCGCTCGAGTATGCACAATTCAAAGGCATCAAGACGCTTATTAACAGTCTGGACCTTCTGGTCCATCATCCCTTCCATCCTTCGCTCCATTCTAGCCTCGGACTCGGTTATCGACTTTTGCATCCACGGCTGGATGTGATGCAGCAGTGTGGCGATCTGAGCCTCTAATTTCTGTACTCTGGCCAATGGGACAACAGTAGCTCCTAACTGTGGTGCTGACCGGGAAGAGCTAGGATCCATACTAGCTGCCTGAGCAGAGGAGGCCGGAACAATATCGGTATGATCTGGTATACTGGGATCACCGCCCTGTGCCTGCCCCACTGTGTCT
>NW_006239087.1:646762-648343 GCF_000226075.1 Solanum tuberosum | reverse complement strand
CAGAAGAATTTGGCCACAAAATTTAATGTGGCCTTCCGGATGCCCAACCGTGGAGCGGCGACCCATTCCGCACGCTCGCCATCTGCAATAATGTACCTAGCCAACCATAGTATAACAACCTCTCTGACCTGTGGTAGGACCATAGAGAAAACGGCTGATGGTGGCAGGTGATATGTCCACCGGACAACCTCGGACCATAGTGGAGGTGAGAGGATCTTGGGCTAAGGGCTTTAACCGCTTGGAAATTAAACCTCGGAGAGTGGCAGCATAGGAGACGTAGAATTCTCGCACAATCTCCTCGCTATACGTCCCTGGGTCTCGAGCCATCCAGTCACACTTCTGAAAGTTAAACAGCCGGTGGATGTCCGGGATAGTGTGTAAGCTCCTCGTGAGGACTCTTTGCTCCTCTGTAATAAGTCGGGCCATTTTTTGTTTGTCATTTATCATCTTGGCATCCCAATAAATTTGCCATTGGCCCTCTACGCACCATCTATTTAGCTCGCCGGTGACTAGAATAGGATCATCATTCCGTGGAGCAGGTACTGGCTCCTAGCTAGTGGCTTCATCAGACGAGGCTGCCTGCTCATTGTCACCGGACCCTGCAGCGTGGGCAGATTCGGACACTTAAACCTGGGCAGATTCGGACCTTGAGGCATGGCCCGAAGCATTGCTGGACTCAGAGCCTAAAGCCTAGGCAAACTCGGATCCAGACATAGACCCCTCCTCTGAACTTGAAGCAGCCCCAGTTGGTGATCCGATCAGTGTGTGCTCCTCATCAGACTGGGAGATAGTAACTACGTCGGGAAGCACCTTCTGGGGGGTGCCTCTGGTGACACGGGGTGCAGTGGGAGAAGTCCGTGTGTTGGGAGGAACGTATGCTGGATCCTTTTCTGTGTCCGTGTCCTCATCGATTAACCTGAAGCTAGAAGCAACAGATTTTGACCTTCCCTGTTTTGAGTAGGTGATTAGCTTCTTGGGTGCCATTGTACCTGTGGACGCAATATTAGTACCAAAACCAACCATAAACAAACAAAAAAACTTTTAGAACTATAAACGAATAGTGACAAAGTCCCAAGAAAATTTCAGACAGAGGCTACAGTGGTCATCCACGGAGGAGACCTACGGTCCGTAGACTGATATACGGTCCGTAGACTGATATACGGTCCGTGGATCTCTTCCGTGGATCAGGGGGCCAACAATATAGGTCGCATATGGAAACCACGGATGTGCAGAACGGTCCGTAGATTGATCTACGGACCGTAGTCCACATTCGTGGTTTCATACTTGGTGAAATTTTTCATGTGCATCCAGTCACGAACCTCATCTATGGTCAGTAGATGGATCTACGTTCCGTAGACGGGGTATCGTGGATGCCATCTTTGCCAGGTTTCAGCCATTCTTTACTTCTGATCATACATATTTGGCCTTATTTTTCAACATTAACGAAGTCTCATCATGCATTTCAACATTCAATTATGCTAGTTCTTCATTCTTAGGATTCCGAATGATCATTTTACCAAATAGTTTAGACAACTTTTGGAACCCTAAGTCGAAACTTACATTTAGACTTACAATCACATA
>NW_006239087.1:646100-646627 GCF_000226075.1 Solanum tuberosum | reverse complement strand
GAATCGAAATTCAAAGTGAAGAGAAAGTCTATTACCTTACAAGCAACAAGGAGTGGTGCGATTGCGTGATGATACTATGCTTAGCAAGACCAAGGAATCACCTTTTCGTTACTAACCAAACACCGGACCCTTGAAATATGGAATGAGTTGTATTCGAAATGGAAGGGAATTTGGGGAATTATGGAAGGGATGATATTATGGGGGAGTTATGGAGTAATTTAGGGAGATTATGGGATTGTTGAAACGGTTGGGGAGTGAATGGAGGGAAGTGGAAATGATTTGAAAGTAGGGGAGTTTTAAATAAGGGGGTCCGGGTCGGGTCAGATAGATTTAAGGTTTTGGACCCACGAGACCCCGTCTACGGTCCGTGGGTTGATCTACGGTCCATAAATTGTGATCGTAGATCATTCTTACACATCGAAAAGTTGTAGGGACTTACCTAGGATCTACGGACAGCATCCACGGTCCGTGGATGGATGGACGGACCGTCGATGGGGTCCGTAGACCTCTGCACCAGACCATTTTCT
>NW_006239087.1:627221-641312 GCF_000226075.1 Solanum tuberosum | reverse complement strand
CTCTCCAGTTTTTCAGCAATTTGTGCATATGTACAATCACCATATGAACCTTCGGCAATAGTGTCAAGTACTGCTTTATTGTTATCATCCTGTCCTCGATAGAAATATTCCTTAAGTGACTCTTCATCAATACGGTGATTTGGGACACTTCTTACGAAAGCAGTGAATCTGTCCCACGAGCTACTCACGGACTCTCCAGGTAATGCCACAAAATTGTTGACCCTATCTTTGTGATTGAGCTTCTTGGACACTGGATAGTACTTTGCTCGGAACACCTCTGCCAGTTGGTCCCATGTGAATATTGAGTTATACGGAAGCTCAGTGAACCATACTGCAGCATCGCCTGTCAGTGAAAGAGGGAACACTCGTAATCCAATGACATTCATATCCAAGTCTGGTCTACCTACACAACTTTTGCAAACCACCCTTAGCTTGGCTAAGTGAGAATGTGGATCCTCCGATGGCGATCCTGAGAATAAGCCTCTTGTTGTAAGCATCTGCATCAAGCTACTAGTCACCACAAATGTGTGCCCTGGAGGTAGAGGAGGTAGGACAATAGGTCCATCAGAGTCTGCTATATTGATGTTGCCCCGATTGTTGTCATGTTGTCGTGGGCCTGGTGGACCATGCATTCTCACTGCATCTCCCAATTGATTTTCAGCTAGACCCTGGTTTTCCTCACCAACTACTCTTGGCAGTTGTAACTCAACCGCATCATCAAGATTTACTCCGATAGGATTAACTGGAAGTCCTTGATTGTTCATTCTTCGCAAAGTTCTGTTCAACTCTGGATCGTATGGAGTAAGTGGTTCGCCCTGGCTCCGTGTACTTGGCATACACTAGAGTTAGAACCTGAGAGAGACAAAAACAACGAGCAAAAGCTAAAATTAGGAAATATTTGACTAACGTTCAATAATGTAGTTAAAATAAATCTGAAAGCCAAATTTCCCCGTCAGCGGCGCCAAAATTTGATACGCTCAAATTACACCTCCTTAAAGAAGCATAAGCGATCGTTATCAAGTAAAGAACCCAACGTGTAGGTTGAGGTCGATCCCACGAGGAAAATGGTTTAGACTTTACTTTAACCAACAATTATATTCAATTAGTCAAATTACTTCCAGAAACAAGTAATTAAAGGGGGGATTTTGTGAAACAAATTGTAAGAATTTAGTAAGTAATTAGTAAACAGAAATCAATTTTGGTTGTTATCAAGATGAGAAAATTAACTAGGGTATAGTGTTCCCCACAAGATCATAACGCAGTAATCCTAGTAATAACAATCTTTTCCTAGTATATCACATGCAAAGTGGTAAGTTATGTATCTCTAAATCCTTGGTCCGGCATCTAGAGAATTTCACAATGCACCTTGGTCCGGCTACGTGTGTTTAATTTACTAACCCTTACATATACCTCATATTAGCCATCATAATCGATGTTTGGCTTAGTTATTACTTCGCACCAATCGACACTAGACTATTAGATAGTATCTCACTAAATCTATGTTGATAATTATTTTCTTGTTAATTACCTCCTTGGTCCGGCAAGTAGTAACAAGGCGAGTTCTAACGTTGGACACCGTTAAAAAGACTTCAAAACAAAAAAGTTATCAATGCATGCAAAATTACTAGTCAAGAATTGCTTACTTACTATTCATACTTTGTTAATCGCTCATGGTTCCCACAACCCTAGGTATGGATTTAGTTACCCATATTAGCAAGAACACAATTCATAGTTTTAGATGAAGAAATCATGAACTTACGTAAAGAGAATAATAAACCCAGAAATTCAACTTGAATTGCAAAGCCAAAATCTTCAACACAAACTTAGGAAATCAATAATTGCTAGGGTTGCAAATTAAATCTCCCAAAAGTCACCAAGTAAACTAGAATAATAATGTCTACCCCTTAAAACGAGGTTTACATGCCCTATTTATAGAAAACAAATCCTAAATTAAAAGGGAAACAAATTAAGGAAAGTTTGTTCAGGCACGCGTCTTCATTCCACGAGACTGACTTACGGACCGTCAATGGATCTACGGTCCGTAAGTCCCTTCCGTCAGCTAGAACTTAGAAAATATTTCAGCTTCCAAAAATCAGGTTCTCTGAAGTAAACGACGGACTTGCAGTACGGACCGTAGATCGATCTATGGTCCGTCAATCCCCTCCGTAGCTCCATACTTGGACTCTTCAAAAATCAGGTACTGGAACCCTCGCAGTATCAATCTACGGATCAACAGTACGGTCCGTAGATCAATCTACGGACCGTAAATGGCCACCGTGGTTCCACACTTGGTCAGATTTCCCTGATTTGTCTTCCATACCTTGCCTGCGGATCTATGGTCATCACCTACAGACCATCAATGGACCTACGGTCCGTAGATCACCTCCGTGAATGCCTTTTTTCTGCATTTCTTTCAGCTGTCTCTATACTTCTGCGCCTGAACATCTTCCCTGCAAAATATGATAAAAACACATAAAAACCAATACAAAAAGGCCCTAGACACACACAACTTGTAAGTTAAATGTATTAGAAATACCGTAAACTCGCGGTATATCACATACTTAAATAAGTATTTAATCGATCTTGATTGATTGCACCATTCAACATTAATATGTGTCCCATATTTCATTAGCAAAAATTTATTATGTGGTACAACATATCGATTATCTAAATCAATACCTGATCTCTGTGTAGATCTACCATCATCTCTTCTTCGATATAAAGGATATCCTTCTTCATCAAGTGAGGTAGATGGTAAAAATCTTTTTGGAAAGTGCTTTGTACATTTGCCTTTTTGCATGCAAGGGGATGATTTTCTTATTGAACCACATGGCCCATGCATCATGAAGTTTGTAACAGCCACATAATAATCCGGATCAAGTAATTTATCAAGCAATTCAGCTGAAATAATCACATCAATGTCTCCAACATTTGGAAATTTATCATGGAGAAAAAGTAAGATATGTGCATGAGGCAATCCACGCTTTTGAAATTCAATAGGGTAAATCACTATATGAAGAGAAAAACAAAATATTATTTGTAATTTATGATTTTATTTAAATAAAACAAATTATATTAACTTTAAAATGAAATATAATAAAATAAAGCAAAATAAAGTTCATACCTGCTTTTACTTCTCCAAAAACTTTATTGTCTCTTAAATCTTTTATCAAATGATCCAATTTGATTTTAAAGACTCTTGTTATAATGTCTGGCCGATCTTCTGGATGCAATCCCCTACTATGCACAAATCTATTAATTTCAGGCCATTTGGGATTGCATGTAAATGTAATGAATAAATCAGGATATCCAGCCCATTTACATATTGCCATTGCATCTTGATAATTTTGCAACATTTAACGTGTTCCACCAGTGAAAGTAGAAGACAATATAATTCTTTGTCCTTGAGAAGATGGTTCTGTGTCTCCATGCAAAACTGCTTCTTGTAATCCTTTATATAAATGTGTTCTCAAATTTCTTTGATTTAGTCTATAAAACAATAAGCGAGAAGATTCAATCATTGTATATCCATCAACCAAGAATTGTTGAAATAATCTTTTAGCTGAAACAATTGTAGGTACTTCATTCTTCCTTTCTTGAATTTTATATGCAAAATATTCGCAAGAACTAACACGTTTTCTTCCCTCACTTGATTCATCAATTCTATTTAAAGGAATGTCTTTTCTATAACCATCTTCCCCATAAGGTAGTAGTAATGGATATTGCAAACCTAAATATGTTGCATTAAGCTCATTTATTCTCTAAAGTTGTCCATTTTGACTTTTGATTATCATATCTCTGTCAGTATTTGTTGGTTCAAAATCGCCAACAACCAAAGCTGCTACCTCTGAAACTGATGGCAAGTTATATCCTCTTCCATCTGATCCTCTTCTTCCGATAAGTCTTAGTTTAACATTTGTACTTTGTTCAGCTTGAAATCTATCTCTAACCATATGAAAACTCTTTGCAAGAACATTATGTTTATCAAGCATTTCCTTCAGTTCGATGACAATTTGAGCATGGATTTGATTGTTGCTTTCACCGCTACTACAAAGTGAATAGTAATATGTTGATAATAGTGATTAATTACTACAGTTATAATTAATCTTATATAAAGCATAAATAAATTAAGTACACACCTGATAACATTCATTCTATTTGTTACCTCATTTTCTGTATCATAAATATATAATTGTGCAAATTTTGGAGTAGATCCCTCATTAGGCAATAAGCTTCCAATTTTATGATAATTCTGTCCAGATAATCTAAAAGTTCTTGGCCCCTTTGTTTGATTGACAGATGCATCAATTTTTCCTCCCATTGATGTAAAAGAAAACATGGAATTATAAGTTTGGATATTCTCTCTGAAATGGTTACTTTTTTCACCTACAATAAATTATAGAAATGTAAAGTTGATAAACAAAATTATTGACGTGCATTTATATTTGTATTAAATAAATTAATTTACCTGATCCAAATAATAATTCCTACAACATAGTAGGAGGATCCTTTGGATTGAGAAGCTTTATCTTTCAATGACCACAACACAAAGTGAAAACAGGTCTTTTTTTTACACTTCTTATCAATTCTTTCCGCATACCAAAAGTAAGCGCCGCAATATTGACATTCATAAATTGGATCTCCTATATCCCAATAGTCTAATAATTTTTTTTTGGTTTTTTTTAAAAATATGTTAGAAACAAAGTAATTTGTTTAAACAAAGCAAAGGTTAGGGATAGTAATATACAAAAATTACCTTCATTGTATAGTTTTCCACTACCAAACTCATCTGCTGCCAACATATCTACATCTTCATTTTCATCATGAGTTAGATGATTTGATATTCTGTTATCTGTTACAAATAATATAGAATTTGAATATATTGCAGATGCTTATTGAATATTGTTATGTTCTTTTAGTGATATACCTTTGAAAAATGCCATTTTCCGTTGTTAACATAGGTGAGTATACATTATAATTCATAAATATATACTTACCCTTAGACTTTCTTGAATGTAGATGAACTAATTTACAAATTTACAATAAAAATTAGACATTATCGTGTTTTATGTATAAGAATAGTAATATTTAATATGTATAAATCATGAAATTATATAGTATTTCTTTTAAATCTGAAGTAGATAAGAACGTATACTTCAGTGAAGAAACATATGTGTTATTGAAGATTTATTATATATGATTACTCTATTTTTTAAATTAGTTCACGAAGTTTGCGCACATTGATACAATTGTCAGTGTGCTGTTTAGTGTGAATTTGGTGCGAATGTTTTGGTGCAATTTCGGGGTCTGTTTACGCTGTTTTTATCATGCATGTTTTGGTGCAGTTCCAATGTTTTTCTGGTGGTTTTTTGGGTGCAATTCTAACGTTGTTTTAGAGATGATTCTGATGCTGCTGTTTTGGTTTAATTCAAATGATGTTTTAATATTTTTATTGTGAAAATTTAGTGCAGCTTTGGATCTTTTCTGCTGCTGTTTTGGTGCAACTTTGGGGCTGTAGCATTGTGAATATAAATGAAGATTCAACATGTTATATAAAGCAAGGTACTCCTTCAGCAAATTTGATAGAATTATTATAAATCATTGTTCATTATGACTACCTTTGAACATATATATTGGAAGAATGAAGATGAATTGCTTGGAGCTTTAGAATATCTGATTCCTATTCTGAATATATCAGCTCAGAAATTGATGTGGATCCACCATATTGTTCACCAAAGTGTTGCATGTTTTTTAACATATGGGAATAAGGTATGTCTCTTAAATTGCACTAACGTATTTGTAAAAATCAGCTAATAGTGTGTTGTTTAGATTTTGTATGCAGTAAAGTTAACTTTAATGATCCTTCTGTTACTAATGAATGTAAAACTATAAGTCAGAGAATATAAAATACACATTAAGACAACATGTAGAGGATTAACAACATAAATTAAAAACAACCCCACAAACACACATATATATATATATAGAGTGAGAGAGAGAGAGAATGATAGATAGATATAGATTGAGAGAGAGAGATATAAATAAAGAAGACAACTTAATAGCTTGAATTTATATAATAAACTACATAGATCATCCAACTACCTTATTAAAACATAAATATATTAAAATAATAAACTAAACTTAATACAACCTAAATTAAAACATAATCTTCCAATAACTTCAAATTTGGAAGATAGCTTTAGGTATTCTTTTCCTTCTTAATCACTTTGCGAATTTTGTTGCTGGGTTGTTTGACATTCAAATCGTCTTTAATTTCATGCCTTGTAGATTTTCTAGCAGCTTTGCTACTCTTGGTAGATATCTTTGTAGTTAAATCAATCACATCTTCAGTAATTAATGTACGACACTCTGAAATGCTGCTCTTGTTTGGAGTCTAAAATTAAAATAACATAAAGATTATAAGTACTTCAAGTGTTTTCAATCTGATTAGTAATATAGAAGATGTAACTTATCTAAAGTTAGAATAACTCAAAGAGTTTATCTTCATCATAGCTTTGCTCACATTCAAAAAGTGATTTTTGTTTGAACATTATAAACATAATTAACAATTTATACAAAATTTAAAAATTTGTATGTATAATGTAAACAAATATGTTGGTGTTTAAACACTTACATTAAGACTGTCCTGAAGATCAGGATGACAATATTCTTTTAAAAGAGCATCATCATAGGTGAAATTAACATTTTTATAGACATTATCTTTTTTGTTAATGTTTGAGTCCTTGATCAAAATCTTAAACATAAATTTCTTCTCCATTAAATCACCAATCTCTGTTGGATAAGAACTTTCGTCATCTTCAAGTAATCCTTCTTTCAACTCTTTTGCAGTTTTACCAAGTAGTTGTATAGTCTCTTTATTCCAAAGCAATATTGAAATAAATACAGTGCCATCCATAACAGACAGTTGGAGCCTCTATCTTTTTTTTTATTTTTTTATTTTTTATTAGAACGACCCTTGAGGGGTTCAGGGGCTGAGCAACACCCCCAGGCCTTATCATATATGAAATTCAAAAATACATGGAGGGGGGCAAGTACCTTACCTCCAATCCTATGGTGGGTAGAAGTAAACCTACCTACTAAGGTTAGTCTACTTCACCCAATACAATAAGATGTAAATTAAACTAAGCACCTAGAGAGGATTCCTCTCTTAAGACATAGTATAATTTTCTAACCTGTCTTTGAATTCAGTAGGCTGAGGTAGATTAGGATTAATCCAGATTTTGGTTTGATACCAACAACTACGTACTTAGTAGTTTTCTGATGATTGATATTATACAATGTCAAAATATTTATACAAAATAAATTTGTATTTTAAAATTGTGTTACTGAAATTACAATGTGTAAACCTCTAAATTTGTGAGCCTTCATTAATTGACAAACCACAATCAAAGGTTCATCTGCAGATCCCGTCAAATGTGATTGTATTTGGTCCGCAAGTTCACCCCATAATGTTGTTGACAGTCTATTTTTACTGTATTAATGAAATTTAATTACATTTTAATATATAAATGATAAATGAATATATATAATAATAAACTAAATTTCAAATAATTACTTATCATCTTCTAGAACAATATTGATGAAATAATTATTGTCATCTCCTTGCTTTATCTGTTGAATTGGTTGATATGAAGCAACATGTCCAACAACATCTGCAATAAAATACATTATTAATATATTGTAAATTTAAAATCTAATGAATGGAATAACATATCATTATTACCCAAAAGACTCAGTCTCATCAACATTGTGATGAATTGTCAATTTGTCAAAGGTGCGGATATTGAATATATCCATATGAAAAGAAGGATCTTGAATTTCCTTAACATTTGTAGTCACAGTGAAGTTAAGCTTGTGTTTGTGTGTTGTTGTCTTAAAATTTCATGATGTTTGGGGCAATCACAAAGTAATTCATCCGAAAAACACCAAGTTCATATAGAATTTCTCCGAAATGCTTAATTACTGTCTTTCCAAGTGATGCATGAATACGATCACCCTGTAATAAAACAAAATATTGTTTTATGATAATTGTTTTCAAGTATATAAAAACTATTTGTATGAGTAGTACCTTTTCATCCTGTAAAATCATCTCCAAAGAGTAAGGTATTTCTGATTTGAATTTATCAGGAACTATCCACAATCGAATAACACGAACTTTTAAGTTCCAGTGCATTGATTTAGATGTAATTTCTGAGATTGTGTGAAAGTGCAAAGCCATCTATATTACTGAATATCGCAGAACAATCGACGAACAATGTAAAGGTATGTAAAGTTATTATTGAAAGATGTCTATATATAGTAGGGAAATTTATAGATGCAGTAAATAATTGTAGTTTAAGTTTCCTTGTTTATTGGATGGTTATTGAGAAGTTATAAAACTGCTTGTATTTATCTGTTAAAATATATTTATTGTTTGGTATAAATTATAAATACAAAATAATGATATATTAAGCTTTTGTAATTAAAATTATGTATCTTCTGATTTTGAGGCTGCCTCGATCCAGTTAACCATGATAGTTGAGTTATTTAAGTTTCATTGTGAAGCTCATCATGCGCTATTCTGGAAAATTTTCTTAAGTTTTGTCTCTCAGGCCAAGTAGGTCTTCAGAACAGCATTAAATTTGTACATTGGTTATTATGTTTATAATGTCATATCGAATATTGCTTGGTATCTATCTTGGTTATGTGTTTTATAACATATGATGTCACAGTCGAATATTTTTGTATATATTAATTTAAAATTTAAGCTTTTGTAATTAAAATTAAGTATTTGTAGATAGATGATGTAATAGTTAAATAATAATTTGTAACTAATTATTTATAAAAAAAAAATTAAAAATTGTTGTGTAACTACCGCATAATCTATCAACTTGTTTTGTAATTAATTATTAATATTTTTAAAAAACAAATGTTGTGTAACTACCGCAAAATCTATCAACTTGTAATTATTTAAATAATTATGTATTACTGATTATTTAAAATGATTTAAAATTTAAAATTCTAAAAAATTGTGGTCATGACATGTGTCATTTTTTCTTCTCCTTTTATATATAGATAAATATATAGATAAATTAGATTAAGCCAAATAATTAGGGTACAGTTATTTTTAAAATGGTAAGAGATATTATTATATTTCAATTTATATTCATGCATAAATTCTTTTGACGATTTAACTTCTCTTCTTCTTTTCTAGTGAAGTTATTGTAATCAAATTCCAAAAAAGATGAAATCAAAATTCAACCAAATTTGTTTTAGTTCTTCTATCGATGACATATTAATATTAAATTTTTTCAAATTGCAGCACAGAGATGAAATGTGTACTTCATGAATTTATTCAGTTATGATTCAAATGGATAACAAACAATGCAGGCCAATTCCATCCACTTCAAGTTTGGACTATCAAATTTGAAGATACAATGAAATTTGATTGTTTGTGTTGTATGATTATGACATGTCCTAGATTACGAGAGGTAACATGCCTTTTTTAATAATTTAATTTCTCATGCACGTAAATATTTTTGTTTAACAGTTCATTGAATTTTATGATTTGCAGATGTTCTAATTGCACAGTTTAATTGGTAATATGTTTGTTTTATGTATCTTTATGTTAAGTTCATTAAATTAAATTTTATTATTTGCTATTTGAATTATATTTCTTTTTCACTTTTGGTATTTCTTTGTTTATTATTATAATAATTATAGATTAATAGATGCGGTAGCGAAAATAAATACAGACAAATGAATAATTATCATTTTTATATTTTTGTTATTTTAATCAAGGATAAAGGTTCTAACTATCTTCATGATCCAGAGAATTTTACTTTTTTTGTGCGATTTTATTTTCTCTTTTTTGTTTTGTTGTTAATTATTTTAAGAACATTGGACATTATTTATCTAGATAACTTTTCCAAAAGAACAAAAATACTCATATATATTACTAACCTTAGATGTTAACCAATACATTGAATTTTTTTCTTTCTATATATTGCTTTTACTTTTTTGTACATGAAAGAAAGTATAATCTTCTTTCTTATGTTGCTGCAATACAATCGTCTTTCATAATTTTAGTATTAAATAAAAATTTCTTATGGCTAATTACATGAAATTTACAATATTGAATTATTATACTATAATATATGTATGATAACTTGATGAAGAGATGTATTATCTTCTTTCTTCGTTCAAAATTTTTGCAATGAAAAAATAAAATAAAAGGGATAATAGATCTTTGCATTTTCTTAATTTTGTATTTGTGGATGGAGAATAACAAATAATTAATTAATCGGTAACAAAATTTTAGTACTAACAGATTGCTAAGGCATCTTTTTTCACAAGTAAAAATCACTTTTTATATATATCTATATATAATAGTCTATATTCTATATATAATAGGAGAGGTAAAAATTGACACATGTCAGCACTATAAAAATTTAACAATTTTAAAATTAAAAATATTTGAAATTCTTTTACATATGTATCTTAAATTAACCAAAAAGAAATAAGAAGAGTAACCAACTAAAAATTTCTTTTAATAATAAATATTACAAAATTGTATTTTGCAAAAAAGAAAAAGAAAAGACACATGTAATTGCAGTTAATTATTTTAAAATAGTGGGATCAGTTTTAAAAATGAGTAGTTTTAATTAATTAAAATTATTTAAAATTTGTAATTTTTATTAAAGATAAAAATTAAATATTAAATTTTTGAATGATCTGTTTTAAAATTAAAAATTCAAAAAAAATAAAATTCTTTATTTAAATAAAAATGGGAATATAAGTAGGCAGTTTAAAACTTTCCATTACATTCCCACTCAAACACAAACTCTAAAACAAATTAAATAAAATTAAAAGTTAATAAATAAAACAAATTATACGAAACAAATTGCATATTTTAATATTTATATAAAGATAAAATTTTAAATATTTGAATGATCTTTTTTTAAAATTAAAAATTAAAAAATAATAATTAAATTATATATTTAAATAAAAAGGAGAATATAAATAGGCAGTTTTAAAACTTTCCATTACACTCAAACACAAACTCTAAACCCTAATTAAGTAAAAATTAGTAAATTAAACCAATTATATCACGAATTGTATTTCTTTTAACATATACAAATACTAACAAAAATTCAACAATTTTAAAATTCATAAAATAATTTAAAATTCTTTTATAAATGTATCTTAAATTAACCAAAAAGAAATAAAAAAAGTGTAACCAACTAAAAAAATTATTTTAAAACTAAATATTACAAATTGTATTTAAAAAAAAAAAAAGACATGTAATTACAGTTAATTAGAGAATACGTTATACTTTTCCTTTATCAAATTTTCCAGTAGAAAAAATATAAAGTAGATTAGTTGAAAAAAAAAATTAGCCCATTTTAAAACATTAGCTGATGAAGTAATACTTATATACAATGTGAAAATTAATAATGAATGACTTTTTATATGTTATTTTGTTTAGTTTAATTTTGAATTAATAATTTTATACGGCTATGACATCATATGATGTAATGTATAATTACTATTTTATTTCTCCGTTATTTTAGTCTATTATGAAGTTCCATTATCTTCTTTAGAAAATTCATATCTATTTTAATATAAGTTCAAATTAAAATTTAAAATATCTAATAAACACATTGAGAAAACAAATTTTATATAGTGTTTGTACTAACTAAGATTAGTTTTACCTTTAAATCATTTTTTCAATTATAAATAGCAAAGAATATTTAGAATAAAACATATGTTAAATATATCTACATGTCAATTAATCTTATCATAGTAAATATTTTATGTGAAAAGTTAGAATTAGTTAATTGTTAACATAAAAAACAATTCAAACGACATAAGAAGAATGAAGAACGAACACGTAAAAATATTTGAAGTAGTTGATGTCTGATCAAGATAAAATAATCATAAATTAATATTATTCTTAGAAAAATTTCAACACAATATATTATAAAATTAAAAGCATAGCTGATATAACTATAGAAATTATATTTAAATATTATAAAATTAAATGGCACACTAATAACATTAATTTATAAGCTTAAATAAATAAGCTAATGATTTCTATTATAATAACATGCATAGTAAGAAATCATAAAAAGAAGATAAGTTTATTAATTCACCCTTTAAAAAATTTCTTGGAAATTTTACAAATAAATGTGAACACATTTAAATAGAATTTTTTGCAAAGGTAGTATAAAATAAATTTAATTAATTCTTTTTTGATTTAGTAAATGAACAACTACTATGGAACAACTATTTTTAGTAAGATGATCAACTAATATGGAACGGAGGGAGTATTATTTAAATATAACACTAAGTGAATAATAATAATTATTAGTTGTTTTAATTATAAAATTATTATATTTTAAATGTACGCGCAACGCGCGGGTACATATACTAGTTATTATATCTCTTATATAGAAGAGACAGTTTTTCAACTTTCAACATGACTGTTTTTGCCATATTTAGGAAAGCTTAAGGGCAATTTGGTCCAACTTTTAATACTTTTCTAATGAATAATATTGTACTTCACTTTTTTTGTAGTTGTACTTTTAAAATTTGGGACATAAAAGCCCTTCCACATTTTACTTTTCAGTGACAATTTTTTTTGTCTACTTTCCATGCATGTGGGCCATTCTTTTTCTCCACTTTCCTTCTATTAATTAATGCATATAATATAGGTCCCACTTCTTATTTCATTTTCTTTATTTATACCTCATAACTTCTTTCATTTTATTTTTTGTGGCAAAATCATTTTTTAAAATGCTAATTACTTTATTCGTTTACCAAATATGGAAAAATTATGTCTCTTTTTTTTAGTTTGTTATATATCTAAAAATTGTATAAATATAAATAACACTATAAATCATAATAATTAACAACTTAAATATTTAAAAGTCATATAAAAAACTTTAATTGACTCTCGAAATTCTATTGGTATCAATTTATAAATCACAATAATTAACAATTTAAAAAGTATAAAATAAATATAAAAAATCACTTGACTCTAAAAAATCTTATCAGTGCTACATAAATTGGGACAGGAGAAGTAACATATATGATCTGAAAATTACGTTAAATATTTAAAAGACATAAAAATGATTAATTTTTGAAATTCTATATATGCCACGTAAATTGAAACAAAGAGAGTAATATATATTATATTTAAAATTATATAAAAAGTACTAACAACTTAAAATCTTTTTAAAATTATATAAAAATTTGGCTAACTTTTCAAGTTCTATGACACTCCCTTCGTCCCATATTAATTGACTATTATTCTAAAAATAGTTGTCTCATATTAGTTGATCATCTTACTAAATCAACAAAACATTATTTAAAAATTTTCTATATTACCCTTGCCGTTAATTCCTTTTGAAAGTGTCACATTTGTTTGTAAAATTCTCACAAAGTTTTTTAAGGATTGAATCAGTAAAGTTATTTTCTTATTTATAATTTCTTCAGTACCGTGCAAAATAAAAAATAATCAATTAATATAAGACGAATGGATATTAGGCCCCGTGCTAGCACGGGGTCGTGTATCTAGTATAGATAGAAGATAGTGTTGCCACAAAATGTGGAATTCATTATCCAGTAAACTAAAAACCGTAAAAGTAACCGCTTGAAGGTTTTACATTATTATTTGAATTTATTGAAAACGGTAAGAATTTAATTGATTTAAAAAAAAATAGAAAAACTTAAACTACTATACAAATTTTAAAATTGAAAATTTATTATTTAAATTAACTACAAATAATTAACTTTAATTGTACATAATTCTGGATTTTTAATATAGTATTATAATATATTATTATTATTATCAATATTACTATTAATATTATTATTATAAACATAATTATTAAATAGTAAAAGGTGGTTACCTATTTGAGCAAAACTGTTTAATATTTTCCAAAAAAAAGTTGAGTTGGTTACTTTCATGTTTTAAAAATACTCTTACGTGTTCCTTTTAGATTTGTACTTTTTATTTAAATTAATTAATTTAATTTATTATTATTATTATATTATTATTATTATTACTATTATTATTATTATTAT
>NW_006239087.1:615096-622674 GCF_000226075.1 Solanum tuberosum | reverse complement strand
TTTATTATTATTATTATCTATTAAAAATATTTTCCACAAAAAAAGTTGAGTTGTTTACTTTTATGTTTTAAAAAACACTGTTACGTGTTTTCAATTTTTTTTCCTTTTAGATTTGTAATTTTTATTTTTTATTTTCGGATTTTAAATTAATTTAGTTAATTTTTTTATTTATTTATTATTATTATCTATGTTTGTTTTTCTTTAAATTAGGAGGATGTGGAAAGATGGTTAAAATTTAAAAATACTTTTCCAAAAAAAAATGGAATACATACGTTATTTGTAGATTTAAAATAAATAAGTAATAAATACAGATTTACAGTTATTCCTATTTTCTAGAACTAATTTAAAATCAATTTTTTAAAATAATTTTAATTATTTTAAAAGTCTGATTTTTATGGTGCTGACACGTAAGCGCTATCACCTCTCCTATTATATATAATATATAGAATATAGATTATTGGATTAGTTATTTAAATAAATAATTGTTTAGTTTCTAATTTAAAAAATATGCAATTTAACTCAAATTCAAAAATTAAAATGGAATTATAACTCCTATATTAGATAAACTGGATGACCTATTATCAATAGTTATTTTTATTTATATTTTAATTTACTAAGTTTAAAACTATTTTTTTTAATTAATTAAGTGTCCTATTCTAAACTTGTGCATTTTTTTTTGTCAAATGACAGTTTTTTTTCGTCAATTGGCAGTTTTTAAACTACACACATTACCCCATTTGCCCACTTATACTCGCAAATACATAGGATAAAAATAAATATTCTAATTGGAATAAAAATAAGAGTCCAAAAAAATTTAACATACGTAGAATCCGGTTTTTTAAATAAAAAATAAAAAGAATTGAAAGAGTTATATTTTTTTTACCCCTTCCTAGGAGCTCCCACCCCTTTTGCTCCCTTGGTGACTCGAACTTGCAACCTTCGGGTTGGAAGTGAGGGGTGCTTACCATCCGAGCAACACCCTCTCGTCTTGAAAGAGCTATATTAACTGTGGTAACTTGCAATTTTTTTTAAAAAATCATTTAAAATATCTATTGATTTTTTAAAATTTAAAATTTAAATTTTAAACTAATGCAGATTAATTTTTTTTATAATTTTAAAACTAAAAAATAGAGAAATTTTGTGGTGCTGACATGTGACAGCTTTTCTTCTCCTATTATATATAGATAGATTTTATCAAAGTCTATACCCTTTTTATATAAGAACTTTACCACGTGTGCTATTTTTCTTTATAATATTGTAGGTTTATAATCTTCAATTGTTAATGTGACATAACATGAAAAATAATCTATCCAAACATTATTTCATTAAAAGAATACAATGTGATACATTGTGAAACTATAGTTGTGTAGTAACCATCCAAACAAGTAAGATGAAAACGCTTGGAAATGAAAAAAAAAATTACTACAAAACATTTTCTTTTATCTAACATGGTGTAAATTTAGATTAATCAAACTGAATTTTTTTTCTATTTCAGAGTTTTTTTCTTGATAAGCATAGTGGGAAGAAGTGTTTTATGATAGCACTGAGAGTGCTCATAATTTCATATAGTGATGATGCATTCTCTTGGCAATGGGGTGCACGCCGCGATTCCAGGTTCATCTCTTTTCATTTTCTTTATTTGATCTGCAACTTCATTGATCTACAAATATGTTTTCCTTTGAGAGGTTTTATTCAAAAAAGTAGTTTTCTTTCCTTCCTCTTCTCTTTACACTGACTTCTCCCTCTCTATGAATTATGTATTGATGCTCCAAAGATTGGAGACCGAACACCGATCACTTAACTTGATAGATATCATACAATAAAATATTACAAGTTAGCCCATAGATATATAAGAACCTAAATAGTAGAAATTGTTAAAAAAAGCTTTTTTAATTGAAAAAGAAATTATCTGGACATTATTGCTGAAGCTGACCAAAATATAATAGTCAAAAAGAGTAGATTGTTATGGACAAAAAGGAAAAGAATCAAATGATTTGACACTTTGACGTCTTATATATATAAATCACAAACTAAAAGCTACGGATAAATGCTATTGTAACAGTAGAAACTTAAAGGACAAGCAAATAAATATTGAAATGTGAAAGATGATATCACCTTCATTTATGTGTAGCGTACAATTATGGATAATTATTACCTTCATTTTAATATGCACTGAATCAAACATTATGGAAATTTGGCCTGGATACAAAAATATCATAAATTACATTATGCATTCTATATGCATATTCATATTGGGTAGATGAAGAGACTAACAGTTAATTATGACTCCATAACTGTTAGTGGTTCAACTTGGAAAATTTGCACAGATAATGAATTGGGATAGGAGTTGTTAGATTAATATAATGGTCTTTATATGGCACAACCATGGTGCACTGGTTCTTGTCAATGTTTTGATGGTAAAAATAAAAAAATTCTATAAAAAGTTAATTAAATAATACCACATATGACTTAATCTTTTAATTATTTTTTTACATTCGTATCTGGTACACCTACTAAATAGCTAAAGCCCTACATATCTTTTATTTTATTAAAAAATAAATTTTCTTTACAAATGTTTCTTGCAATGCTTTTGCAGATTCTTTGAAGTGGAATATCTTATCATTGGGAATCAATTAGATTTTCGTGGTACAATAGGCACAAAAATGTTGTCACCAAAGACATAATATAATGCTTATTTGGTGTTCAAGTTGGTAAATATGTGTGATTATAGACTTGAATCTGCTAAATCAAGTATTAGGTTTGTTAATTATGAGAGTGAAACTGATACTGAAAATCAGGCCAACACTGTGCACCTTCCAAGATTGCAAGAAAGTGGAGTCGAGTTTCATCCAAAATGAGATGCGGATATGGAATTTTAAGTTTTACAAATTTTGAAAAAGAACTCTTTGAATTCTTATTCTAATTACTATTAGTGTTTGCAATTTACTATAGACAATTCAAATACATTGGATATCCTTTAAGGCTTTAATATTACTTATTAATTTGGATGTCCTCTTTCAACCTTGTGGCCTATATATTTTTGCTTTAACTTCACTTTTAGAATGTAGAAAAAGATAAAGAAAATTTCCTTCTTCCTATTTTTATATTATGTTGTATTTTCTTCTCTATTTAATCTATGTTTGTTTATGTGCTTCTAGTTTTATGTTAGAAGAGAGCTTTCAACTATGTCAAAGGAAGAAAATATGGTGTTATCATTAGGATGTTGTTCCCAAAGATCCATCATGTTCATCTCCATCTTCTTTAGGTGCTAAAGCTAATAAGGTATGAAAATACTATAAGCCTATATGTTTGATGAACTTGTGTGGAATATTCAGAGAAATGTTAATCATGCTAAGTAAAAATAAATTTGACTAACAAGATGGTATAATTATTGTGGTAATTTCTCAAGTACAAAGACCAATGATGGAGGGTGCATGGGTGATTCCAGTTGATATTCATGCAGCCTTCAGATCTGTATGAGCTTCTCCACGCACCTGATCCTTCTAACATTTTGTCCCTCTTTGTCTCTTTGTCCACGTCATAAGCTTCCGAACCTTCCTTAGCCTGCATCATTTTTTTTGCTTTCCCTTTACTGAGAACGCCTTCTCAGTTAACAAACTTTCCCGGGTCTCTTTGTTCTTTCCCTCAAGTGCCACATGTATTCAATTGATTTTCACCCTATACAATAGGAAAACTAATGCAATGACATGATCAATGACTTACAAGAATTTATACCCCATGTCTCCAATGCTTCTCAAACTTTGCCCACAATCTCTTATGCTTAATTGGATCTATCACTGGAAAAATGAACTTTGTTTTACAACTGCTTACAGATTCCTCTGTTTTGTTGGTGGAACGAATATTCGTGGCACTTCGTTGTATCCAGCATCAACATTTCCTTTTGATACCAGCCTCAACGCTTTTAAATCATTTGTTACATATATAAAATGGGACTTTCAGTTATTACATAACAAAGGATTTAACAACATCATACAACAAAACTTAAGTTATCTTTACAAACAAACATTGTATTTAAAGTAACAAGACGATATAATACAATAGGTAATAACCATCATCAAAAGTAAAATTCTCACATCTCATCATAAATTTAGTTATTACATTAAGATTAGATCTTGTAACGCGACAGTGCAGAAGTTCCATCGAGATCTTTTTTACGGTAGTACTCACGATAGTCTTTCACTATTGTTGCATGATATTCTGGAGGGTTACCTTCTGACAACAATTCATTAATCGATCCATAACGCTTTGAAGATGACATTGAATTTGTGCCGAAGAAGCATGGAACTGACACTCTTGGGCCAACTTTATTTGCCAATAGTCTGTGCTCAACACTTATGTACTGTTCATTTGATATGAACTGAAAAAAGAAACCAAAATAAGCAAATGGTATTCACTCTTATCGATCGTACATAGATTAGAAAATAAAAAGAGAACTAGCCTGCAAAAGATCTCCAATCTTGACCACAAGAGCACCACGCGTAGGAGGAACATCAACCCATTGATTCTGGTGAAGCACTTGAAGTCCTCCGATGTGATCTTGTAGAAACACTGCAGAATATTTGTTGGTTCCTATGGTGAGTTCTGGCTGAGGGCATGCTGGATAGTAAAGGGCCAAAACACCAAGCCCCTCCGCGCAATCCATATCTTTGAGATGAAAATGATCAAGACCGAGACCTTCAGACAATAATCCAAGCAAGGAACATCCCAATTTCATCATATGCTTAGAGTAGTCCATAAGTATTTCCCTACAATAATTTTGTAAAATTAACGAAACACCACATCTCAATTTTTATCACCACATAATACATATTCAATTATTGGTTGGCTTTCTAATTCATATTCAGAACATATACCTACATGGTCTTGGAAATTCTTCTGGACTGGGAGGGTAATGAGCCATTTTAAAGAAAATGTAATCTCTCCAATTTGCAGCTGGAACAGAAGGGCTATACAAATCAAAATTATTAGCATGAACCACCTTTTTCGTGATATCTCGAGTATAATACTATTTCTTAATCTCGATATCTTGCTCATAAAACTGCCGGGCTCCTCATAATATTTCATCAAGGAAAAATATTGGAATACCGTGATTAACCACTTGGAAGAAACCCCATGTGTCCGATGCATCTCTTAATTTTTCCACAACCTTTTTATTCTTGACTGGATCCATCTTGTCGATGCCTTCAAGGTCAATCACAGGAAAAAATGAAGTGTGTTTCACATGTATCCAAGGAATCTGTCCTGTTTATTGGTGGTAGAATGAATATTTGAGGTATCTTAGTGATTCCAACATCAACAAGCCCTTTGACACCAGCCTTTGTATCATCAAAGGCTTTTAACTTACTCATTTTTTCATAATTACTTGTCTGATTAACTGTGGCCTCCAAATTCTCAGTGCTAGAGATTACCATCTTCTTTGCTAGGATGGGATGTTATAAACAATTAATTTGTAGAGCTCCTAATGGGCAGTAGGGGATAATATAAATACTTATTACTATTATGCACAACACTATCATTCCTAATGTACACAAAAAAAGAAGAGGCTGTAAACAAGGAAATCTTCATGATAAGCTTCAGTCCCTTTCACTGGTCAGTGTCTGAACCCACTAAAAAATTTCAACCCCACCTATATCCCAGATCTTCATGATAAGCAGATTCATGTGATATACCAACGTGGCCTCCGGACAATGTCACTTTATCTTTATCAGAGAATCTGTTATAACAAAAAGGAAGAAGAACTTGAGTCTACAAGGTTTAAACAGTAGGAAATCGCAGCTGTAAATTGCTATAGAAAATTTGAAAGTGAAGAAGAAAGCTTAAGTTTTCTTAAGTTCAATTTTTTTCACTAGATGTTTCATTAAATATGGTCTATTTATAGATAAGGTGTGAGAATTACAACCACATAATAAGAAAAATGTCTCACACCAAACTATGTACATATGTGGCTCACTAACCACCATTCATTTTAAATCAAGACTACATATCGTACTACAAAATATCTACTATCTAGGAGTTTCTAGACAAAACTTAATTTTCTAACATATGTACTACAAAATATCTCCAACCTGGGAGTTTCTAGACAAATCTCACTTTTCTAACGTATCTAATACGAAATATCTCCAATCTAAGAGTTTCTAGACAAATCTTAATTTTCTAACAGAATCCTATGTTGTAAAAGACGTTCCTCAAGTGTGGAGGACCTAAAGGGAATCAGTGAACAAAGTAAGTGATATGCAACATCCAAAGAATGTGTTTCAAATTCAAAACACTAATTAAGTTGTAGAGCACTGTCGGAAATTACTCCAAGGTAGCTAGCAGCCAAATTAGCAAAATTTAGAATTTTAACTATAGGATATCACCAAGTTCAGTTCAATGCCATTGTTCATAACATTCAAGATCTCCAACAAAGTGGAATATATATTACTGGCCTTAGCAAAATTTTCTTCCATAATAATGAAACAATATGTTTACAGACAACACAGTAAGTGCATATTAGTAAAGAATCTAAATTAAATCATCTATAAAATAATTGAAATCCGACTTCCACATGGAAGTATAACCAAGTAAGAATTCTTATACTTAAGTTGTTCAGACACAACATTGTCCAAGAACATTGATGAGGATAATTGAAGCGAACTTCACAAATGACGCTCCAGTTGACATGCATTGGGATCGAGTTTTAAACAAGCTAATGATTTTTTGTTTATTTTTATCACGTATCTCATGGATCTTTCCCTACAAGAAAATGAAAATATCTTCACCTTGTCAATTGTGACACTGAGCAGAGTAAGTTACCTGTTCCATCAAAGGAAAAAATTCCAGAAAGCAAACTTCACTGTTAAATTAGAAAAAAATTTAGTGTATTTTTTTTTACCTTTTTTCCTATTACCTTAATTTCAAATAACAGATTACCAAAGACAATCTTTTTAAGACTAACCTTTATATTCTACTTTAGACTTAGCACCTTCTAAACATTTTTATAGTTACGAAGGACACTAGAAATATTATAAATAACTTAAAGTATTATTTTAATATAAATAGAGTAAAGAAGAAACACCATCTAAACATCAAAAAGAAAATTGAAGCAAATCATGAATTTATAATCCAGAGTCAGCGCCAATAATTGATGTATAGCCAGTATTCAAATTCAATTTTTATTCCCACTGATTTTTTCTTGGATGCGGCAACCAAAAGTTTTGGATGGATGAAGAAGTTTTGTATGCTATCACTATAGTAAATTCACGTATGGCTAATGAATATTTAGTCAAAGAAAGTATAGGTTGGTAGAGAGAGTTTTGCTGAAGCGGTGTTTTCTATGCTTTATCTACCTTTTGTACATTTTCGAGTCCACACCTTCATGGATAGTAAAGTATAAGTAACCAAGTTAAGTGAAACGACCCCAAAAATGCCCGAAAATGTGCTTCGGAAACACCTATAATTGTAATTTCCATATATCTCAAAATCCGTTTCGTTTTTCGAAAATCCGACTTCATATTCTTGTTTAGGGGGTCAAATTGAGTGGGAAATGGGTCTAACCCAAATTTTAGAGCAACCGTA
>NW_006239087.1:594008-609075 GCF_000226075.1 Solanum tuberosum | reverse complement strand
GGTATGATTATGCATTTTTCCTATGATGTCCATCTATTGTAGCATTGTATTGCATCCCATATACTTAGTACATTCAAATGTACTAACGCATACTCTATGCCTACATGATGTCACCATGTAGGGACCGGAGCACCGCTTGACCATCCTCCTCCGCGTGGCTAGTACGATTTTCTATCGAGGTTATTGGTGAGTCCTCCATTCCGGGGACGTTGCTCATGATCTTTTGCTATGTATAAGACTTTTTCTTTTTAGTTATGTTTTGTCTATGAGGGTGAGCCCGGTAGTTTGTCTTGGCCCCCGCTAAGTACTCATGTTTAGAGGTGGTGTTGGACAAGTTGTGTATTATGCTTGAGCTTGACTCATCTATGGTATTTATGTATCATTTCTTCTTTTTTTCTCCTGCTCCCTTAGTCCCGATTTCCCCCTTTGATTATGCTTATTGCTTATGGTCATTTTAATTGCTTCCGCGACCAAGGATGTGTAATGATACGCTATGAGGCTTGTTTGGGGTTCCTTCGGGTTCCCCATTCGCCGGTCACGTCTAGGCGCTAGGCTTGGGTCGTGACATTAAGCTTTGTAAAGCATCATACCTAGATTGTGTGTAAATATTTTGTAGGACATGATGCACAACTTCTAAGGAAGCAAGGGGGAACTAATGGTATTTGTATAGGTATGAAAATTGTGTCTAACTCAATCGAAAAAGCTAGCTCATGAGGGGAGGATTTCTCAAGTCCATATAAGGAGACCACTAGTCCATTTTCCTACCAATGTGGGACTTTTTTCCACCCTAACACCCCCCTTCAAGCTCAGACCTGACTAGAGCGTGGACAGGGAACCCAAATGGGGATAGACAAGGCTATAATACTATGTAATCAGATGCGAAGAGGACTATTTATTCCAATAGATAAGCAATGTACAAATACAATAGATTGGGTGATAACTTAGAAATGAAATAAAATATGATTCCTATAAATCTGCTATCTAAATAAGGTTATGTACTTTACTAGGAATAAAGTGTATATACATTCTATAATACCCCCCCCCCCTCAAGCTGGGGCAAAAGAAATTGATCATGTCCAACTTGTTACAAAGATGATCAACTCGAGATCCATGTAACACCTTTGTCAGCAAATTAGCTAGTTTCTCTCCTGTCTTCACATAGCAAGTGGAAATCAAGTTCTCCTGAATTATGTCATAAATAAAATGACAGTCAACCTCAATATGCTTAGTTCTTTCATGATGCACCAGATTTGAGGAAATATGAAGAGTAGCTTGATCATCGCACAAATTTCTACTTGTGTATGATGCTTTGGGCCAATTTCCATTAAAAGATGATGTATCCACATAATCTCACATGTAGACTATGAAATAGATCTATACTCGGATTCTACACTAGATCGAGTTATAACAATTTGCTTCTTACTCCTCCATGATACTAGGTTCCCGCCAACAAAGACACAATAGTATGTAGTCATATCACGACCCAAAATTCAATGTCATGATGGCGCACATACAAGTTCTTCTCAAGAAAATGCTTCCAAAATCTCCCTCCCAAGCTTCCAAAATACAGAAGAAAGTGGAATTTAAGAAAGGGGGTTGATTTTAGCCATTAATCGAATACTTGACCACGAGTTGACTGAGGTAAACCTCAACAAAATTAGCCCCCTAACTTATTAAGTCTCCGAAGGGACCCTTGGGATTCATTTGGGACTCGATAAAAATAAACCAAATATGCTACCCTACAAAATTCGACATTCAAACTCAATGGAATTGTTGGATTCAGAAAAAAGATTGTTTTGACAAAAATACCCTCATGGACCTCTGTTTAGGACTTAAGCTCAACTTCTCGCCTAAACATCCAACTCTCAACCTAAGGCCTCAAAAACCTTAGCAACCACTCGAGTTGCTCAAACTTGACATTTGGAACTAAAGAAATTCCCATCCAATGTCAAAACTCAAAATGTATACCAAAGTCAACCCTATTAAAAATTCTCAACTCAAGAAGAGTCAAATTATTAAAAACAAACTCGATCGCATTGGGGACTACACCAACCATCTGCGAAACACAAACTAAGCATGAAAATACTACAAGAAGGGGAATAATGGTCATTTCACAATTAAAAACAAAATTACGAAAAATGGAACATTATAAGTCGATCTCCTATCAATTTTGGATCCAGTATTGTCTGCATCTGCAGAACACCCAACATAGGTATGATTGTGATTGCAATACAATATGCCAAGTCCAAGGGCCCCTTTAAAAGTAACATAGATTTTTGCATCAAGGCTTCCCAATGTTTGATCATAGGCGCAGACATGAACTGGCTAACAACACTTACCGCAAAAGCAATATCTAGATGAGTCACATTAAGGTAGTTTAATTTTCCAACAAACCTTTTATATTTCTCAAGATCATTAAAAGGAACACCATCATCTTTCGTAAGATGTACGCTTGGAACCATTGGAGTACTGCAAGGTTTGGCTGCCAACTTTTAGATGTCTATAAGTAGGTCAAGAATAGAGATAGAAAAATTCTCTTCTTGCTAACTTCTGCTCCTAAAAAGTATCTTAGCTGACCTAAGTCTTACGTATGAAATAGGAAAGACATCGTATAATCATGTAACATCTAAAATTTGGAAAAGAAGGAAAATAATTTTTTGAGTTGCAAGTTATGTCTACGGTTCTCATTTAAGGATCATAGAAGCTTTTATGGGCCATAGATGACAATCGTACAAAGGGGGACATAAATTTTTGAAATCAAGTCTCAGTACCCTTTTAACGGTTCACCACGACGGTCCTTCACTACCTGTATGAGGCATAGATAGGGTATCATATGTGAGTCCCAGACTTAGTTAAATTTTAAGGGTCAAAGCGAGGTTCTACATGTTGTTTCTATGGACCTTATGAAGACCTATAAGACGTAGAAATGTTCTGTTAAAAGAGATAGTGAAATTATGGTCCCAACAATCGGTCTACGATTGACCTATATGGACTGTAAAAAGTCCTATTGTCCGTAGGTCTGAACTGTAGGCCGAAGTCTAGCAGTTATTTAAAAGATTTTTTCTATAATTGTTTTAAATCAAAACTACGTCATTTTTTTCCTTCTACCCTAATCCCTATAGAAATGTTTTCAGTCCCAAATCACCCACTTTAAACTCAATATCCTAAATTCCCTAAAGCTCACCAAAAATCATCCTCTCAATTTCTCTTAAGACTAAGGAAGAAGAAGAGCTAGGATTCCATCCAATTTTTCAATCCTCCATTATTCTTCGGCTTTTGGCATTAAGGTATGTGAGTATTCACCCATGGAGTTCTTTCCTCCATGGGGTTCTCAAAGGTTTTCAAATTCTCCTTTTAATTTCATTGATTCAAGTTAGGGGTTCAATTCAATCTCGTGGGTATTATTCAATTGTGATTGATTATTATTAATTAAGTTTTCTAATGCATAATTCAATGTTAATACATGATATGTAGTGAAATTATGTGTAACCATGCCTAAATTATGATTTTTCAACTGTGAAGCTATGATGAACTCATAAACCTATGAATTATAAAATTTGTGAAGATATGAATGTGTTTATGAAGTTATTATAAATGAATTTAAGGATGTTTTGAAAGGAAAGTATCAATGCTATTGTGAGAGGTTTTCTCACATGCTTTTATGATCATGATTGTGAAACATATTTCTCACATATAGATTCACTTTGATGCAATTAAAGATTTTCTCATCTATGTTGAATTATGTTTAAGGAGTTATTCTATGTTTTTATTTTGAAAAATGTGGATTATTATTGATCATTTCCTTTCCTATGCTAAATTGATATTTGACTTCTTATCTATTCCATTAGGATATAGATTGAGCACCAAGAGGGCTTTGAAGTGGAGGCTCAATTATGGTAGTCTCTAGTAGCAACCTCTAGTTCCAAACTATGTGCCCCGTAGGATTTTCTTAAAAGACCTAAATAGTGGATCCACTTTAGCAAAACATGATATGTACGGATTCTACCTTGGCAAGAACTTTTTCCTTCTTTCCGTATGAGGAATATACCAGATTCCTGATATAGCTCTCATGGTCTTATTGTCGATTAAAGATAAAATCCCACAAAAATGACTAGGTTTTCTTCAAAGTTTTTATTATGTCCTTTATTCCAAATGCATTGACTATATCCTATAATTTCCATGTTTTATTTCTTTATGATAAAATGTCCAATTATTGATCATGTCTACATGTTTTAAATCGTTTATACTATCATGTTAGTTTTTATGCATATTTCCCCTTACTTAGTACATTCCATGTACTAATGCATACTTGTGCCTACATTATCTCATGAATGTACGGTCCGATGTTCCTACTTCACACACTCGTGGCTAGACATCCCCTGGGTGCTTCAGTTGATTGGTGAGTCCTCATAATCTGAGGACTGAGACGTTGTATATCTTTTATGTCTTTTCGTTTCAAACTTAGTAAGTGATATAGGGGTTACGTCCTAATTTATTTCCTTATGATGTATTAGATGGCTTTGAGACTTGTTTTAGACTTCTGCTTTGTCAAACTTTTGATATATGATGTATGCTAAGTGGCTTGTGTAGGGCCTCTCGGGGTCTTATACACCATGTTACACCTAGGGTGTACCTTGGGGTGGTGACAAATTTGGTATTAAGAGCATAAGATTTAGAAAGGTCCTTGATGTCTCATAAGCCACATCGAGTAGACTCTTTGTCACGCCCTGAGGCTACCTCGTTGATGTAAAATGGGACCTAGGATCATGAGTGACCCCAAGCTAACCCTCTGTCTGGCATATATCAAGCATACTGAGAATAAGTGAATAAGAGATGTACTATGAGGAAGCTAAAACAATGGATAACTAAAATGGGGAAAAACCCAGCTAGTCTGAATATATAAAACATACTAAGAGTTTAGTGATATATGAAAGATAAACTTAACAACTTAAGATGAATCTACTACAATGTCTGAAAAGCCTCTAACTGAGTTGAGTTACTGGGACATGCCCTCCAGCTATCTCTAACAAAATTGAAAACTAAAAGTAAAGATCAAAATGAAAACTTGTACATTATCCTCAGAATATGATGACTCACCACTGAAGGTGCTAAATGTCGATAAAAAATTGATCTAAGTGTTATCTGTATGCTGAGTATGTGAACCTACATCATGAAATGATGTAGTTCAGAGTATGCATCAGTACTTGGAATGTACTAAGCATGCGGGATATAGATACTAAGTTGAACAAATATATATATAAGCTTAACAAAGCATAACTGAGCAATGATGTAATTTGCGTAGCGATATAGATATTGAAATATAAATGAAAAGCTAAACTGAATGCAATGACAAGTATTAATCATGAAAATAACATGTTGAACTGTATACTGATATAACTACTAAAAACCTTGTCAAATGCACTAAGAGTCTGACTATGGGAACTACTATTAACCGACATAAACCACGTGAGCTAAATGTTGCGTCTGATGTTTACGCCCCATCGAGAGGGCCCAATATAAGTTACTAGGGGTATAAAGGCATGACTGGCGTGATCACAAAATTTGATGCCCAACAGAGGGGACTTATAATCCTACGAGGGCACGTAGTTCTGGGACTATGAGGGTACGCTGACCCATAGTCCAACTCGGTGTTAAGTCTACTCCCAAATGGATATGTATGACTCAAATGTAACTGAAATACTGAATAGATCAAAATACTGATATGTAATCAGAGAATGCAACATTTATATATTGATAATGTGACATTCGAAATTTGGAGCATGTTTATCTGTTTAACTGACCTAGCAGGTATAATTCATAGACTAAGAAAATTTATACAAACTAGGGATCTAAGTTTCATACAAGGAATTAAGCAACGTTGCCAAGAAAACCTGATATTTAGACTATGGATTATATAGCAGCTGAAATCACAACAAATTCCTAAAATGTTACAAACCCTAGGTCCAAACAAGTTATGGAGAATTAAAAAAACTAACTAAATTCTAGGGACCTATTGGATGAAAGGAACTGACTAGTGAAATCCCACATACTTGGTGACGAAATCTACGAAGAAATCCTTTAGATTTCGGGGCTGAACCTTGAAGAACATTGTTGCTTGTTCTTGGGAGGTTTGGTAAACTTTTTCCTCTTCTTTTTGCTCTAAGTTTGGATGATTTTTGGACAATGAGGATTCTGGGTAAGTCTCACTAAGTTATTAGGCTTAGACTGAGTAAAACGACGTAGTTTAGGCATTAAACGACGTAGTTTAAGGGCCCAACGCATAGGAAAAGGAACTAAATGACCCTAACTTAAAAGCTGACGAAGGCCATCCACGGAGGGACCTACATGCCTTCATTTGGACTACCAACCGTCGACTGCAGTCGTGGTTCGTGGTCTTCCCGATAGGGCTTCACTAAAATGAACATCACTTTTTACTCCAAAATGGGATTTTAACAAACTCTACTCTTACCTTCACCAATTTTTCCTAGTTTATCACTCGAGAACGAGTGATGGGTAAATTGGTATCTATTGTAATGACCTGTTTCCGTTGTTATGGAAAAGCTAATGGGGAAAGAATTTAGGCCAGAAAACTTCCCAGTAGTGACTTGGAAGATTCTAGCCTAGGTCAAACTTGGACAAAATCTAACTCAGGTGAGGTCTAGGGAAATGTTGTAATAAATGGGAGGTTTAATTATGAATTTGATCACATGAGTGGATAACCAAGACGTTAAGGAGCCCGTACGACTTTACATAATCAAATTCGGGAAAGTAGAACTCCCAAAATTGATCTTAGCAAGAAAGGGTAGTTTTTGAACATCAAGGGTTGAAGGTGTGTTGCAAAATGAGAGCTTGGAACTCAAATTCTGACTTTCAGTGTCCATGCAAGCCTCCAAGACGAAGTTAGTTATGCAAGGGCGGGGCTGCTGTGGCAGGTTGGGTGTTGCTGAGGCGAGACTGACGCGACTTAAATCGGGGAAAAACCCCAAAATCGTTATTTTCTGCAAAACATCGTTCTCAAGAGCTAAGGGACAGTCAAGGGCAGTTTCTTGACAGTTTTCCATGATTTCAAGCGCTAAAGGTAAGACAATTACTCCCCTAATCAATATTTTGATTTGTAGAACGTAGAATCTTAGGTAATTATAGTTGGGGCAGGGGTTTGGCCTGATGCTAATTGTGAGAAAAGCCCTAAATTGAACCTTAGGATCTTAGGTTTGGCCTTGGATGGATAGTTGATTATTATCCGGGTAAATTAGGCCTTGTTTATTGATCCTTGTGTTAAATTAATTGTTTTAGACCAAGAACAAGCTGAAAAGCTCCAGAAACGGAAGGCTCAAGTGTCTTAGGATGATTCAATCTTGGTTCCGAGGTAGGTGATGGTTTGATTTCTTTTTTATGTGATATATGCCTGGTAATTGCTTCATTGTATGCATGCGTGTATGAGAATAGTGAAAGTTGAATCGAATCTAATGAAATGATTATGTGTGAACAATTGCATGCCATGAAACTATTACTTAAATGTGTGACTAGGTGTACTTTTTATTATGGTGTGGTTGTGATTGTTATTGTGTTGATTAGATTGGGTGTCACATTCCAACACATACATTGGATCAAGGGGTCATGTTCCGACACATACATTGGATCGGATGTTATGTTTCGACACATACATTGGATTGAGTGTTACATTCTGACACATATGTATATTGGATCGGGTGTCACTTTCCGACACACTAACAGTTTTGGTGTGGGTCCCATGAGAGGACCATTATAAACTGTCATATCTACTTGTTATTGATACTGTATATGTGTGTTTACTGTGTTGTAATGACTTGCGTATGTTCCGCTTACTAGAGTAGTCGCGTGATCCTACAAGTACACTGTGGTTGTGTACTGATACTTCACTTGCTCGTTCTTTGTTGAGTACAGGGCATCTTTAGGCGGCTATTGATAGACCTCAACTAGGAGACAAATTATTGAGACCAGATTCGAGGGTGAGCCAGTTCTTTCAGGCTGCCATGGATCCTTCATTTTCGTTTAGTCCGTTCTCTTCGAACTTAGACTAGTGTTTTAGACATATTCTTATTTTTGGTTTTGGGGTTGTACCCCTTTTCTTAGACTTGTTGAATTATAGAGTTTTGGTACAATGACTTTCAGGTTCTAGGGGTTGAACTTCCGCAATAGTTTTGTTAGTTGTTTAATTAAGCTTTCAGAGTTTATGGGAACTCTATGTTATTTAGTCATTTAAAGCTGCTTCTGTATCTTTTAATGCTTAGCTTTTTGTTATGTTGCTTAGTCGGGTTGTAGTAATGGTTCTCCCACTTGAGAGTTAGTGTGGGTGCGAATCACGATGGTCTGGGTCGTGACACTACAATTTCCTAAATGATGTTGTATTCACGGTTTAAACTTATGTTATATATATAACTCAGAATTTCATTATTGTTTTTTTTATCATCTTAATCAAACTTTTAGTTTACACATGCTTTCCTTACACCAAGTATGCAATCAAGATGGCATTTACCTTAATGATCTCACCAACTGTAAATAAGCGAAGGACCATTCAATTTGATCAATTTTTTTTCTCAATCCATTTTAAGCATCACCTTCCTTTTCTTCCTTTTGGAAACATTGATCTAATAAACTTCTTGAACAAGAATAATATTGTCACAAGTACGACGAGCTTCCAAGAAACTAGTCTGGTACATACCAATTAGATCTTTTCGAAAGGGCTCAATTGAAATGATTTTGATAATAACTTTATCAGTAGTATTACACAGGTCAAATAAGTATAATTTTCTAACATTTTTAAATTTAGGGATAACACATAAAAAATATTGCTTAGGCTTTAAATGATGGTTTGAGTAAAATTGCTAAGATTCTTAAAAAAATTATTTTAGTAAAGATGGTCTTTGACCTATCTACTTTTGGAATATCTATAAAAGTTAACATTATTATGAGCGTCGTTGAAACTTTCGGTGATCACAAATCCATAAAATTTGTCAATCTTATTATCTGATGGAAACTCGCCATGAGTCACACAAAAAATGTCCCATATTTTCCCTTTCTCCGCCAACATTCTCATGAAAATCTCAAAATAACCATTGCATATCTTGTTTGTTTGATAATGCAAATGAAAGAGGATTGGAAGCAAAGGGAGAGTGAACAAATTTGTATATATAGTAAAATTCTCAAGATCATGGTAATAGATTATGTCTTGATGAGTAGGATCTAGGGAGGACTAGTAGTTTCTCTTATTCTTTACAACATCCTATTTTATGTAATTTGATGAGTAGGAGTCATGAGGATAATTTTTAAGCTTTATTTGATTTAATTTGATGAGGAGTCATGAAGGATAAATTTCAAATTTCAGTTCTTGTGATATTTTCTTAAGCATTTGATTGAATGAGCTAAGGGAGTAAATTTGTAATTTAATTTAATTTAATTTAACGAGTAGTAATCAAGAGGGTAGATTTTAAATTTTAGTTTAGTGATATTTTCTCAAGTATTTAATTTGATGAGTAGGAGTCAGGACCGAACAGGGTAAATTTTGAATTTTATTTAAATTAATTTGTTGAGTTAGAGAAAAAAGGGTAAATTTTGAATTATAGTTATTGTGATATTATCTTAAGCATTTAATTTGATAAGTAGGATTCAAGAGGGTAATTTTAGAATTTTATTTAATTTAATTTGATGAGTAGGAGACAAGAGTGTGAATTTAAATTAATTTAATTTAATTTAATTTAATGAGTAGGAACCAGGTAAATTTAAAATTTTATTTATTGTGATATTTTCTTAATCATTTTATATTGAAATATGTTCCAACTCGACTATTTATAGAAATTACATTATTCTTAAATATGGATTATCAATAAAAATTTAACATAGTACATAAAAAATTAAATGATTTAATAATTAATAGCTTTTAAAATTTGTGAAATCTTCACATGCAAAATAGTACTTTAGTTGTGAAGTGGAATGTGACGGTAAAATATAAGTATGTAGACTGAGAGATAATGATTGACTACTTGTCATGAGGCCGTAGTGTGCGAGTGTTTCTTAATTTTATCTAGTGGTTGCAAGTTAGTATAGAAAGCGAGAAATCATATTGATATTCGGGTTCAGTAGTAAACATTAAGATTGAATTTGAGATGAGCATCGTGATCAAAAGAATAGCAACATGAGGGTGATGATGTTAGTCATCTGGTAGACTTGACATAGAGTAGGTGATGAATTGAGATGTTAGCTGCAATAAATATGAGTGGTACAAGTGAGAGATCCTATCTTTTAAGAGAAGCAAAATGAAGTGTAGCTAATAGTCACGACCCAGGGGTACCCCATAGATGTAACAAGGTGTATGAGACCCCGAGAGGCCTCATACAAGCTACTTAATATATCATAACATAAAGTAATAGAAATGAGCAGGACTTTAAAACTTTTCAATACAATCAAAGTCTTTATAAAATGAAGTGGAAGTCTAACATCATTGTCTCAAACCATCTAAACATCATGAAGATAATCTTGGGACACAGCCCATACAATAGTCCAAGACTTAAAAGAAAGACATAAAAGAAAGTGGTGATCACATCCTCGAATCCAATGAGGACTCACCAATCTTCACTTACTTGAGCTACTATGATCCTAGCCACAAGAATGAGTGTCAATGTCGCCGGACCCTACATTTGATAAGAATGTAGGAAAAGTATGTGTTAGTACAATCAATTACTAAATATGATAGCTAGCATAAACAACAAAAACATCATGGTTAGTCAATACAAACCATAAGCATAATCAATGTACATAAATCAACATCCCAATAAGAAAGGAGTACTTCTCCAGCAACCTTACTCATCCTTAGTCAAGACATGGGTCATCCGCCTCTAGTCAAGCTTACCACATGGAAGGAATCTCTAGCAACAATCCAAATTATTCATTCATTACATCATAATCTCATTATTTATACTTAATTTAAAAGACACGGGGATTCACCTCTTTGCCTAGCTTATAAAGGCTAATGGATATTCGCCTCTTGCTTTACTTACTTTTAGGTTGCGGGTACTCGCCTCCACAACCTCATCATATGATGCTGGTACTCGCCTCCACATCATTCATCATATAATGCGGGTACTCGCCTCCACATTATTTCATAGGGATCATGGGTACTTGCTTCCATGTCCATTCATCATAATAAGAACATGGGGACTCACCTCTTGTTCAATTCTAAGGAGTAGGGAATCACCTCATATCCTTTCATATGGAGGCCAAGGGTAATCGCCTGTAGCCTCATCAATTATATAGTCTTTTAGTCTAGATTCGTTTTAGGTGAGAAATCCTTTCAACTTAGAATCATTCATATGAGAAAGCCTTTCACATTCATACATTCATAATTAGCAATTTATGTAGGAAGTATCCCTTCCACAACAATGACATCAATTACTAACAATTCTTATCATAAGCTTTACTCTTAAGCCCTAGATTTCATGATCATCATCTAAGCTTCATTCTCAAGAAATTCTAATCATAATTCATCAATCCTATGAGGATACATCTAAACCCACAAAGTTTCCCTTCATGACATCAACCCAATTATATCAATTCTAGGTTAGAATCATGGAATTGTCATGGATACATGTAATTTCATTCTAAAAACATGTAATTATACTAATTCTATCATAAACAATCACAATTAACTCAATTGGATCCATAATCATCATAACCCACAACAATTAAAGAAACCATGGCTAAAACTGGGAATTCTTCATCAAATTGGGGAAATTCTAGGGGACTCCATGGATGGAAGATGTCCATGGATAAGAGCTATAATACCTTGATTATAATTCCCTCAAAAGCTTGAAAATTGCATACTTGATCTTGACATAGCTTCCTCTTCTTCCTTCTTCATCAAATTTCTAGAGAGAGAATATTTGGGAGGATTTTCTTTTTGGATTTGAGAGAATGAGTTGAATGAGGGGTTTTGGAGGTTAAATTTTTTTATATAGGTGTCCTAGACTTAGGGAAAATGACATCACTTTGATTTAATTAAAACTGGAAGAGACCTAATTGCCCCTAAAAATAACCGCCAGGCCACGACCTACGGACCCAGTCGACAGACTGTGGTCTGACCCATAGCCCGTCTTGGTGAAACGTGGTTCGTGGTCAGCAACATGGTTTTTGGGGTCTCGACTTATGAACCCCCAACCACGGACTGTGTTCTGACCAACGGTTCGTTTGGCAGGTCGTGGGTCAGGACCTCAAGTCAAGCTTGGGCAGGCCAACCACGAACCACACCTATGGGTCGTGGTCCACTCCACGGGCCGTGGGTGTCGACGTGGTTTGTCTGATACAACACCTGGAAAGCTGCAGTTTGCCCTTTTTCGGATACGGGGTGTTACATTATCTTCCCCTTGGGATCATTAGTCCTTGAATTGGATTGTAAGAACGTTTCTAAACGAAAAGACTCAGGACTAGCAACCCATCATGCATGCAACTCATCTAAATGCACACAACTAAGGAGGAACTTCATCTCCAAGATAAAAATCCTCAATGCACTTTAAGGGAGTAGGAACTACATCTAACAACCCAATGTGCATGAAATTTTCAGATTTTTCATATTCAAGGAGGAACTACCTTCTCCATCTCAAAACATGCTCAACACAATCTCATGGACCTCATATGCAGTTCAATCTCAAAAAGCATATCTAAACATGTTCATCAACTCATCTCATGTAGTGTATAGGAACCTCATACTCAATGCGCTACAACATGAGGAAAATCAATCACATAAACTTATTTTCTTTCAAAACATAATTTTTCATGAATATGCAAAACATAAAGGAAATCATGGGAACATCTAAAACACACATGACTTCAAATCATAACAAACCAAGAGGAAACTCATTACCTCAAGCTAGAGTAGAAGGAAAGAGATGAGGATATCGGGACTTTATATCGGCCTCGGCCTCCAAAGTAGCACCCTCAACTAAGTGGTTTCTCCACAATACCTTCACGGAAGAAACATCCCTGTTTCTCAACCTCTTAACTTTTCGGTCTATAATCTCAACCGGTACTTCTTCATAAGAGAGACTTTCATCTACTACCAATCCTTCTAGGGGAACTATGGATGTCGGATCTCTAACACACTTTTTAAGCATAGAGACATGGAACACCGGCTGCACCATTGGTAAATCATTTGGCAAATCAAGTTCATAGGCAACCTTACCAACACGTCTCAAGATTTGATACTGGCCTACGTATTGGGGACTAAGTTTCCCTTTCTTCCCAAATCTCATCACACCTTTCATGGGAGAGATTTTCAAATAGACCCAATCATTAAATTGAAACTCAAGGTCTCTCTTTCTAATATCAGCATAGGCCTTTTGTCGGCTTTGGGATGTCCTCAACCTTTCTCTAATAATCTGGACCTTTTCCATGGCCTCATGAACTAGCTCGGGTCCAATCAAACTAACCTCACCCACGTCAAGCATCCTATGGGTGATCTACACCTCCTACCATAAAAGGCTTCAAAGGGGGACATACTAATACTAGAATGGTAACTATTATTATAAGCGAACTCTATCAATGGCAAGTGATCATCCCAACTTCCCTAGAAAGCGATGACATATGCTCTCAACATATCCTCTAAAGTTTGGATCGTTCGCTCCGCTTGCCCATCGGTTTGTGGGTGAAAAGCCGTGCTAAGCTTCACTTTGGTTCCAAGACCCTTTGGAATGACTTCCAAAACTGAGAAGTAAACTGAGTACCTCTATCAGATATAATGGACAATGGCACACTATGAAATCTTACATTGAACACAACTTGGCATAGTCTTCCGCCACATAAGAAACCTTGACGGGAATGAAATGGGCTGATTTCGTCATTCGGTCTACTATAATCCAAATTGATTCATATTGGCGTCGAGTGCGTGGAAATCCCACTATAAAATCCATATTCAAATCTTCCCAATTCCAAGTAGGAATGCTAATGTCTTGGGATAAACCTCTCAGTTTCTGATGCTCAACCTTTACATTGTTGCAATTTGTACACTTAGCCACAAATCCCGCAATATCTTTCTTCATCTCATTCCACCAATAGATCTCCCGAAAATCACGGTACATCTTGGGGGCTCCTGGATGAATAGAATACCGAAAACTATGGGCTTCTGCCAAAATCTGTTCCCTTAACTCATCAACATTTGTGTAACAACTGGAAGGTTCGTAGGTTGAACTAGAGCCTAAACGTAATGTCAATGAGGTATAAAATGAATTCCCATAAGTTAGTAGACCATCTAGGTGTCCTATGGTGGTCTATGAGTTAATACCTAAGGGAAGAGTGCCAAGAAAAAGGAGCAAGCCAAGGCCAAAGGCCAAGGCTGCCCCAAACTTGGAGCTACTGCCTTACGCTCCACGACCATCACCACGGCTTGTGGTCATGACCATGGGCAAGTGGGAGGTTTCGTGGAGTTTCCTTGGCCAAGGGAGAGGGACCTCCAAGTGTCCTAGACACTTCCTCACCCTTCACGAGAGGGACCACGAGTCGTGGTTCACTTCATGACTCGTGAAGGTGGGTGTGGAGCTCCCTTAGCTTTTAGGGAGTTGGGAGTTGTTAGGGTAGCTACTGCCCAAAGCACCAAGGGCACCACTACGGGCAGTGGTGCACTTGCCGAGGGAGAGGGGTGGCTCGTGAAGGTCACTTGGCACCAAGGCTTGAAGGCCTTGCCTCCACAAGGCCAAGTCATGTCAAGGCCATCACCACGGACCGTGGTCCTCACTACGGATCGTGGGAGGCTCCTTGGTCTTGCCTGGGCCAAGTGCTGGCTTGTGCACGAAAGGGGAGCTACTGCCTCCAACACCACGGGAAAAACCACGGCCCGTGGTGCACTTTCACGACCCAAGAATGGTGGCCGTGGTCCCTGCCGAGGACCATTTAAATGAGGAGTTTTGGGACTTTTCCTTTTAAGGCCAAATTAAGTAGGGGTGTTTTGGTTATTTTAGAGGTTATTTATATATTGGGTTTTTAAGTCTTAATTCATAAGTTTTGGTCATTATACACAAACACCCAATTGAAATCAAAACTCTCC
>NW_006239087.1:560928-593253 GCF_000226075.1 Solanum tuberosum | reverse complement strand
TAATACTACTTTAAAAGGGAATTGTGCTTAGCACCGAGTGAACATGAATATGAGATGGAAGATTTTATGTTTACCAAGTCCGGCTTCCCATATGGGTTCCTTTTACGTTTAGCAAGTCCGGGTTCTCAATATATATGTTGTCTCATGAGATGGAAACCTTTTACGTTTAGCAAGTCCGGGTTTCTAGTAGCAATCTTCTTGTTCCATAACTATGTTTCCCACATAGGTATTAGCTAGTGGATCCACCTAGATGCTATTATGTTAGTTCTATCTTGGCAAGTAGAACTACTCTCTTTTTCGGTGTGGGAGTAGAACACCGGATTCCATGAAGCTCACATGGTCTATGTCGGTTATTGCTAATATCCCTATGTTTTAAGAATATGATCTAATGTATGAATATGACTTATGTAAATGACTTATGAACTCTAACTAGGACTACTTTAGGGATACTACTTAGTATAGGTGAGGGTATGGGATTTTACCTATGCTTTGCACAAGTGGGTTCTTTGAGGAGTTCATGTGAGTCCTCTATGGATGTCAACTTATGAATGATGGCAAGGTTGGTTTCACCTATTATGATGTTGATTATGTATGTGATTACACTTGTGTCTTCTTGATGGCTTTACTTAGTAGATATGGGGGTATGGGACTTCATATGTACATTGCACAAGTAAACTTGAAAGGAGGGTCATGGGTGGTGTGTTATGATGGTATGATATAAATGGAATTCAAATATGTAAGGTTTGGGTTAGGGCTTCTTGTTATGATCATGAATGTCTCTTTCTCTTGTAATATGGATTCGCTAAATGTTCCTTGAATATGCATTATGGCTTTTAACTTGAAATAGCATGTTTTCATATAAAGGTCCCTTTTATGCATGTTTAAGTGGTTTTAATTGCATGGCTTCCATACTTAGTACAATTGATTGTGCTAACCCATATTTCTTCCTTTTTTCTACTAAGTGTAGGTTCCGGGAAGTGATTGTACTACTAAGAGACTCAAGCTTGGACTTAGACTTTCTCCAAGACTTTTTGGTATGTCCTCAAGTTCTGAGGACACACATTATGACACTTATGTCCCTTATATTGTAATAGACTATTAGGCTCCTTATGTACTCTTCATTTTGAGACAATTCTATTGTAAAGGGCTTTGGTCCCTATTTGAGATTCTTATGTGTACTTAGATGGTTTCATTGAGATGATGATGTCTAGACATTCTACTTTCTATGTTCTATTATGAGACACTTTGACATTGATGTTGACAAGTTTTTAAATCTCCGCATTTTTCAATGTCTATATACAATGACGACTATGCTAAGGGCTTGTATAAGACCCCTTCGGGGTCAAGTACGCCGTGTTACGCCTATGGGGTGCTCTCGGGGTGTGACAATTTGGAACACATAATCGACCTTGGTACCTAAGCACCCCATCTCCCCCTTGGGAGAAGCCTCAACGAACTTCTTAAGTACCTCTTCTTTCAATTCTACCAAAATCGGATCTAGACATTGCGCAACTTTCATATCACTTACAAAACATGAGTCAGAGCCATTATGGACCATAACAACACCCTTGGTGGAGTCTACCAATAGAACACCCAATCGGGCCAATCTATGCCCATATCATGCCAACTCTTTTCTATCATCATCCACAAGAGGAACACTACCCATAGACAACCTACTAGGAGAATTCACTAATATATTTGCCTTTCAGGGTGATAAAGGACACTCATGTCATAATCCTTCAATAACTCTAGACACCTTCTTTGGTGAAGATTCAAGTCATTTTGATTAAACAAATATATTGTAGTCTTCTGTGGTCGGTGAACACAACTACATGCACCCCATACATATAATGCCTCCATATCTTTAAGGCAAAAACCACTGCCACTAATTCAAGATCATGGGTCGAATAATTCTTCTCATGAACCTTAAGTTTCCTTGAAGCATAGGCAATAACCTTTCCATTTTGCATAAGCACACATCCCAACCCAATCCTCGAGGCATCAAAATATACCACAAAACAATTTGTATATTCCGGTAAAGTCAAAATCGGAGTGGAAGTAAGTCTATCTTTCAACTCTTGAAAACTCTTCTCGCATGATTCGGACTATACAAACTTAGCCTTCTTTTGAGTCAAAGCCATCAATAGAGAGGCAATAGAAGAAAACCCCTCAAAAAATCGTCGATAATAACCGGCCAAACCCAAGAAACTCCTAAAGTCTGAAGGTGATAGAGCTCTAGACAACTCTTGACCACATCCGTCTTATTAGGATCTACCTCTATTCCTTTGCTTGACACAATATGACCAAGGAAAGCTACCGATCTTAGCCAAAGTTCACATTTGCTAAACTTTGCAAAAAGTTGTTGTTCCTTAAGGATTTGCAATACGATTCTCAAATAATCAATATGATCATTCTCACTTCTTGAGTAGATCAAAATATCATCGATGAACACCATCACAAATATGTCAAGGTATTGTCTAAACACCCTATACATCAAGTCCATAAACGCCACCAGAGCGTTAGGCCATCCAAATGACATTACCAAGAACTCATAGTGACCATATCAGATTCTAAAAGCCGTTTTCAGAATATCTTCCTCTTTCACCCTCAATTGGTGATAACTCAATCGAAAATCAACTTTAGAGAAGTAACTTGCCCCTTTGAAGTTGGTCAACAAATCATCAATCCTTCTAAGGGGATATTTGTTCTTAATGGTCACCTTGTTCAACTGTCGATAATCGATACACATTCTGATGGAACCATCCTTTTTTTAACAAACATCATCGGAGCACCCCATGGTGAGATTCTTGGTTGGATGAAACCTTTGTCTAATAGATCTTCCAACTGTTCCTTCGACTCCTTAAGTTCCAACGGAGCCATTCTATAAGGAGGAATAGAGATAGGTTGCGTATCCATAAGAAGGTGAATACCAAAATCTATTTCCCTTTCAAAAGGAATACCGGGTAGATCATCCATGAACACTTACGGAAACTCTTTTACAATAGGGACCAACTCAAGAGAAGGGGTTTTAGAATCTACATCCCTCACTCTCACTAGATGGTACAAGCAACCCTTAGAGATCATCTTTCTAGCTTTAAGACAATAAATAACCCGACCCTTAGTCATGGAATTTCCCCCCTTCGACTATAGGATAGGATCATTTGGGAATTCGAACTTAACCACTCTAGTTCTACAATCATTAGAATCATAACATGAATGCAACCAATCCACACCAAAGATGACATCGAAGTCTAACATATCAAGTTATATCAAGTCAACAAGAGTAAATCTATGGGATAAGGAGGCGGGACACCTTCTATATACCCTCTCAGCCAACAAAGAATCAGCAATCGGGGTAGAAACAGAAAAAGGCTTTCGCAACACATCTGGAAGCAAATCAAACCTCATAGACACATAAGGAGTCACAAAAGAAAAAGTAGCATCGGGTCAAGTAAAGCATACACATCAATTTGAAAAACTTTTAACATACCGTTCACCACATCGGGGGAGCTATCTCGATCACCTCTAGTCTGGAAAGCAAAGAATCGATTTGGCATAGGAGCACTAGCACCCGAACCACTTGGGCCGGATGAGGGGTTGGGTTGAGCCCTACGATGAGTATCCCTCATTCTAAGCAACTGAGGGACAATCCCTTATCTTGTGACCCGTTTTGCCACACCCAAAGCAAGCATTAGAGCCCGCTAAATATTTACTGTCATGATTTCTCCCACATTTAGCACAAGTAGGCATTGAGGACTTACTACCATCTCCTTGGAGTTTAGGGTTAGATACCCTTTCATTGTTAGGCCTTAGAGGAGCATTTGAAGAACCTTTCCCGAAGAACCTTTGCCGAAACCGTGAACGACCTCGTTCACAGACCTAGAATGTGAGAAGTTACCATCATCCATTCTTGGCCTCTTTGCTTCTCTAGATCTTTCCTTAAGCTTTTCTTCCTCAATTTGTTGGGCATGCACCATAAGGAGAGAAATGTCTGTATTATGAAAAAACATAAAAGTGTGCATTCTTTGACAACCAAGTCGGACACTCTCGACACAAACTTACTCATCTTGGTCCTACGGTCCGCCACAATAGAAGGAGCATACTTAGATAGTTGAGTGAACCTTAAGGCGTACTCCCTCACACTTATATTTCCTTGTCGAAGGTTGATGAACTCAATTACCTTGTCCTCTCTCATCTCTAGAAGGAAAACCTATCAAGAAAAGCACTTTTGAACCTGTCCTACTCTATGGGAGCCGCTCCTTCTGGCCTTGCCTCTTTCTACTGATTAAACCAAATCTGAGAAACCCATTTGAGTTGATAAGTGGCTAACTCCGCTTTATCTACCGGTGTCACCCCCATAATAACAAGTATCTTATAGACCTCATCGATAAACTCTTGGGGGTCTTCCTCATCTTTGGAGCCATAAAATTCTGGAGGGTTCATCCTTGTAAAGTCCCTCACTCTTGCCGCCGCTGTACCCAAATTTGGGTTCATGGGAGCTACCACCTCTCTATTAGCTTGATCCATCATGACTTGAGCCAACTCTTGGAACACCGACCTAAATTCTGCATTAGTTACATTTTAAGCCAAGGGATCATCGGAGCTTGAGGAGGAGCTTAGGGAGGAACTTCTTGACCCACATTGTCTCCCTCCATCCTTCTAGTGTTAGCCCTTCTAGTAGTCATATCTTGAAAATCATCGGGCAACGATTATGAGAAAGACTGTATAGAGTTAAACTCCATGGCACAAATAAGAGAAATGAAGAAGTGAAGTTTCCTAAACATCTAGTAGCCTCTCATTCATAAATGTGGTGCACTTCACACTTATGAACAAGACTACTCGATTTGGTTTGAGACATCCTAGAACCATTCTAAACCTTGTTCTTTAATTACCAAGTTTGTCACGACCCACGGGTAACCCCTAGATGTAACTGATGTTTGCGTATTCAAGACACGTCCTACAGTTCGGGTGTCTACGATTGTACAATAGTTTAGTAACCCAACCAAGGGTTGGGCTCGAGTCCTAAGGGACTGGGCGTGAAAATTAGTGGTTAAGTGCGAATGTGCTAAAGCTAACCATAGCTGAAGACTTTTGCGAGTGAAAACATAACAAATTAAGAGGGGTGACGCAAGCTTCAAGTATCAAATGGGGGTTTTAGACAAGAAACAATTAAAAATAGTGAAAATAAGAAAAAATGCAAGTATAGAAACGGGATTCTTGGGATGTGATTAGGAATACGGGATAGACTAGGTTATTGGGTATATGTTTTTGATAGAAAACTTATAGGGTAATTGTGACTAGGCTAGACTTTAAGGGGGATAAGTTCTCTCTCGAGCAACTTACCCCGTTTCAAATGGGTTCATTTCGGACACCCACTTGCCGCATAAAGACCAGCCTACGCCTTAGCCCACTCACTCTCTCAAGCTGAGTGTGTGGCTATGGGACTAGGGTTCACTCTCTCGAGCTGAACCTCATGTCGACCCACTCGCACTGGCCATCAATTTAGTAGTCTTAGTTTTATGACCTCTCTCTCGAGCAAGTTGAAAACACATAAATAAACTTGTATTTGCGACTACAAATTTATTAAATTCATCCACAAACTACTAAACGAAAATCACAATTAAACTACAATTAAACTATCAGCAAGCAAAACCCAACAACTAATCTAACCCATATTCACAAAATCACACCCCAAGAATTGGAGTTTTAGCTACACATGTAAAAGAGATAAAAAAGTATACCAAAATCAGTTTCCATCAATGGGTATGCTAGATTTAGTCTTAAAACAAGTCAAGAAGGAAGAATTAACAAGACCGAAGTCCAAACCTTGAAAATAAAACCCTTGTGAATCTTATTCTTCAAACTCTTTTCTCCTCAAACGTTGAGAGAAAAATGTCTAAAAACTGAATACTCCATAATATTCTCTGCAAATTAATTATTTGATTGTAAAAATAAAAAGTGAACTAGCATTTATAGTTTTTCAAAAGTGTGCTGCGAGAGGACGTTCGACGAAGTTAGTCGCGATCGCCGATGTACTCGGCGATCCGCCCTTTGGTCTACTTCATCGCCTTGCAGGTTTTGCCTTCAGCATCCTAGCGTCCTGGAACATTGGGTGATATAAACCTGCTTCGTGGATCTGCTCGGTGATACAATGACTGCTCCTTTTCACCGCCGATTTGATCCTTTCCTTCAGGGCTCAGCACATTGGATTAAAAGGCGAATAGGTGATCTATTGGCGATTCGCTGAATGGGTTCGGCGATTCGCTGATCTTCATTTCTTCACACTTTTGCCTTCTTTTGCTCCTTTTTTCTCAATAATGTCCATGCTTTCCTTCAAACTTCGAATACTTGAAACTCAGAGGTTTTCATCAGATATTGAGACAAAATATGCATTTAAGGACACTAATTCTCTCAAAATATAGCCCTAAAATGAGTCAAAATTGTGGACTCATCAACACCACTAACTTAAACTTTTGCTTGTCCTCAAGCAAACTCAAGTTCAGCTGTTCAAAAAGGGATGTCTCAAACAGTGCTACACAAGACTCGATAATGAATGCACACAACAAGACTCAATTTACTTATGCAAAGGTCAATTGTGCACTTAAAGATTCCAGTAGTGACTAACCAACATCAAAGAGTCTAATGCTCACAATACTTCTTTCAAATGCAAGTTCAAGTCCAACCAAAGTGTTCAAATGCCCTCACACAAAGAATGATTCCATACTCACATATAATGATTTCATCATTTAAAGTTCCGGAATCAAATGCAACATTGACTCTCACAAAGATGAATACAATGCATGCTTTCACCCATAGGTTTGTCCGTATTTTCTAATCGACATTTGTTTCAGCTTACTCAAGATCAAAAAGGTCCTTCTAAGGCTTGTAATGGGGCTGAGTGCAAAGGTATGGTCATTTAGGCTCAGTGACTTTGATCCTCATTAGATGTGGTACCTTAAACGCTTCCTTTCCTTCTCCTTCATCATTCTCTTTAGTGCTTATAAGTCATCCCATTATTAACTTCTTATGGATTGCTTGGAAACCCCATTTCTTTGGTTCTTTATTCCACGCTTTCTTTTTCATTCTTTTCTTCTTCTTCTTCTTTTTTATATGGAGGGGTTCCATTTTTCTCAACACCATAGGTTCAAGGAGACTTTTCTTGCACTTCTTTGACTTTCCCGTTTTCTTTCACCACACCCCCAACTTAGGCTTTTGGCCTAAGTAGTCTATTCAACTAACCACATATCAAGAGGATTATAGGTAGTGGGTAAAGAAAGGTCTAGTTTTAATCAAGTTTCTTACAAATAAAGGTAAGGATCAAGGGTGTTCAACATGGTTCACACATGCTCACAAGGTAGACCACAAAGAGGTGTATATCAAATTGGCTTACACTCTTCAAAGTTGCCTAAGATCATCTCAGGAGCTAGCCTTACTTAGTCGATCAGACCAATGGGGCAAATTCTAGGATCTATCATGCATGTTTCAAAGTAAGCTCATAACACTAGGCATCGACACCATAGTCAACCAACACTCTACACCTTTGCTAGCGTGCAACGGTCATCACAAGAGACTCAATTTAATACTTGGCTTGTCAAAACGACATGCAAAGAGTTCACATATTGTCTATGAAACTTCATTTGGCCTCGTCGTAGCCGCACATTCATTTCGTTCAATTGAGAGCACCATTGAAGTCATCGGTATTGATCAAAACCGAGACTCAAATATTGCACAAGAACAGTCACATTAAACACACAAGGTGTAGGCAAAAATTTTTGGACGAGTTCAAAATTACTTTCTTTTAAAATAAAAGGAGCCACAAGCTCAATCATTCACGAAAAATAGTGTAAAAATAATTTAAACACAAAAACCCAAAATATATAATCCACATAAAATATGCACAAAAGTAAAGTGGGCCTCACCCCACCACAAACAAAAATAGTTTGTCCTCAAATGCAACTGAAAGCATCCAAAAGTGATAGTAAATAAGACAGAGAGTTAGGTAAAGAAAGGTCCTGTCTATGCAGTCTCTCCATCTGTCGGGGTCTGAATATGGACATCAGTGCCTGGTGCATCTATCTGATCACGGGTCTCAGTACCCGGACTCACCGCAGGAGGTATAGAACTGCCAGGTCCACTAGGGGCTATTGTGGATGTCTCAAGCAGCGATGGCTGGATCACTGGCTGCACAATCGTCCCCACCAGATCTGATAGATCTCTGAATATGCTATCATCTTTGCTCTCCTGCGTCTCCTCCCCATGCGCTGCTATCACCTTCTCGTCGGTCTCTGCATCTGACTCTTCCTCTGCTGTGCCAGTCCTATGCACATCTCTGGTGGTAGCCGGAGGAATCTCTGAAGTCCCAAGAGCATCCTCGTCATCTGCACCCCGCATCAATGAAGTGAAGTCTGTAGCCTTCAAGTAGTCTACGTCCTTCCTCAAATTTGCTACTTTGACTTTCAAAGCCGAAACTTCAGAGGTCTCTCCCTGTCTGTTCTTGCAAGCAGTGACTCTGGCAGTCAAATCATCAATAGAGGCTCTACGAGGGGTCAGTGCAGCCAAGATGACATTGTCAATCATTCTAGGATGGATCTCTCCAACCGGGTCGCTCTCACATCAGATGAATAGGCCAGCTGTCCCATCTTTAAGATCATGGCTTGAGTAATCTTGGGCAGCTGGTAAGAGGAGGAAGCACCTGGAGTCTGTGAAGCAGAAGAAGAAGGAAAGGGTATACCTGAGGGCTTAGAAGCTGGAGTAGCGAAGATGGCTTTGCTGACAATGAGTCAACATCAACCTCAGGGGTAGTGTTTACCGGAGTTGCTCCTCCTGTCAGCCTCCTCTCGCATGTACTCGGCCTCAATAAGCCAAATGTCAGTGGAGGAAGACGGGATGACCTCAATATCCCTCGTAGTGTCACGAGGTACTCCAGCACACTGGCACAGATCAGTAATCAGAACAGGGTATGGCAGATACGTCTGCTTCTGTTTGGCTCTCCTGGACATCTCCTGTGAAACCAACAGTCCAAGGTCGATCCACCTCCTGGTCATTATAAAACCAAGGCAAGCCACCTTAGGATGGCACAGAATGGACTCGTTCTAGGATAGCATGATAGTGCTGCGGATGAAACTAAACCTAAAGCTGGAGGCAATGTTCATGTCCATCTTCTTAATATAAGCCCCTGCATCCATCCACGTCGGGGTGGTGTCAGAGATCATCAGAGCTAACCAACCCTTCAAATCATTCAGAGATGGAACAATAGGTAACCCCTGATAAGGCAGTACAGAGTGCATCGGTCTATCCAATACAACATTAATATACTCGCTGTAACACTCCACTTCCTTACCTCTAACCATGACCGACTTCACCGGTCATAACTCACTATCCTTCTTATTATTATTTGGGACTAACTCTCTATAGGCTAAGTAGAATTCCTGGACCCAGGAAGGAATGTAAGGACCCCGTGGCCTAGTAAACTGCTCGAACCCATGATACCGGAGCATTTCAAGCACCTTAGCATGCTTGCCTTCCAAACCCTCCACATATAATAACTTTTATTCTAGAATGGTCCGTAAACCATCGCCTTTTAATCTGTTCAGCAATCTGGGTGGAGGTGGAGCTATGGGGAGTGCAAGGGCCACTGGAGGTGGTGCCAGAGCTGGCATTGATTCAGTAGTCGGAGGAGTGGCAGCTGAAGGAGTTATGGTAGATATGGGATGAGATCTAGCCTGTGGTCTACCTCTCCGAAAGATTAAAGGCTCCTCATCTTCTGGTTCGGAATGATCAGCTTGCGGCTCAATAGCTACCCATTTCTTTGCTATGTGCTTTTTCCTCTTGCCTTTGTCTCTCGATGGGAGATCTTTCTTTTTTTTCTTTGGAGGAATTGATCCTCCTTCGTTTATAATAATGCCCTTTACCTTCTTCTAGGGTGGCTCGTTTAGATTCGTACGTACCATATTTGCAAAAGATCTAGAAAAAATTAAATAAAAGTGCAGACAATTTTATTTCAAACAGACTCGCCGATCCAGTCGGCAAGTCGCCGAACCTCTTTGGCGAGCTAAGTCGGGATCATCGAAGGGATTGGCTTAACAAATATGGCAAGTCGGCGATGGGAAGGTCCCTTCGGCAAATCGCCTACTACTTTCAGCAAATCGCCAACTACTTTTGGTGAGCAAAGGCTTGTCTGCTAAAAGTTATAGTACACACGGGTTTCAGGGGCACAAATAAAGAGCGATATCAAGCACTTTCGGTGAGTTACCGAGTACCTTCGGCGAACTCAGGCACCTCGTCGAAAGTTACAGACTCAAACCACCAACTTGACACACAATTAAAAGGTGAGATGAGGAAAATAGGCAAATCGCCGAGTGATTCGGCGAGCTCGACCCAGCTCGCCGAATGACCCAACGTGCTTATTTTCAATTCACTTTCTCGAACTCAACCCCGCAACCCCCGAAAACAAAATAAAAACATGCACTTAATAAATTCAAACAAGACCCGTACTACGATTACCCCAGAATACTCAGATTTCTTCAAATTTTGCCAAATTTGGCCATTTGACGATATTTGCTCTTAAGAAGGGTGTCACCCCTTCTATTATCAAGAAATTTCCATCATTTAGCCCAAGCACGGGATACTCATACCTCACCCAATCAATCTAAACAACATGCAATCATCACCCAATCAAATTTCATTCATTTCAAGGCATAAAATACGGGCATTTTAACGATTAAAACGATACAAGAAAGATTTTCAAATTTAAAATAGGCAATCAATACTTCTATTCCTATCAGAGAGGTCCAGCACACATCACTAAGAGACAATCATTGCCAAATAGTACATAACTTTCAAATGTAAATGCGAGAAAAGGAAACCAATCTTCAATGTGGATTAAATTCTATTTGAAAAGCTAGGCGGCAAAGTATTCAAATTCCGAGCACAAGTCCAAAACTAGAATGCTAGAAAAATGCTAAATTGAAGAAGATACTACCTTAGTGTGAGTTTAGGAAATTTGAGAGAGAGGGAAAGTGAAGAATTTCATGTTTTGAATCTTTTGGCCATTATAAACCATCCAGTTTGCGCCCATTTGGCGACGTTAGTCGCACTCACTGATCCACGATTCTCCGAGTGGTCCCTTGTCCCACCGATTGCTAAATACTTGTTGAATTCTTGGGATCAAGATGACGGTCTAAGTCGAGGTCGCCGACCTGGTCGGCGATGCGCCGAACTGCTTCTTAAGTTCACCGAGTTTTACAGGCTCTAGTTTATACTTGAATTCAGCCAAACAGTGGGTCAAATCGGGAACGCCGACCTGCTCGGCGGTTCACCGACTGACCATTTCTCGCCAATCTTCATTTTTCAACACCTTCCTCATTCAAACCTGCATCACTAACACACCATTATTTTATAAAGGTAAAATAAAGCATTTAAAACCTTGGGTTACCTCCTAAGAAGCGACTTATTTAACGTTGTGGCACGACGCGAGTCTTCACTCACTCTCCTTTGGTGGAGTTAATAGGTAACCCCATTAATTCATTTGAGTGGAGAGGAGGCACTGCATAACTCAGGAGTGTCCTTATCAGTTGGATCGATCTAGAGTGGGAGCCAATCATTTGAATCAACACTTAAATATTCTCTTTCATCACTCCCAACATTTGATCTTTTAGAGAATGATTTGGAGTGTGTCCTCGACACGATTGTTCTCTCTGTCACTAGACTGCTTCCTCTCGTGAGGAGGTATGTACCTCCCTGGACTCTTGCACTGGTTTCCCACATCTATTATTCTGGTGGACAGCTCGGTCAGCTGAGTTACCAGGGCGGTTAACTTGAAGTCTCTCTTGACTTCTTAGCTCGACTCTGCTGAGTTGCCACCACATCCCTCAGCCATGCTTAGGGAACCTGCCTACATACACAAATTTCAAAGAAAAACAAAACAAAAAATAAATTAGTAAACTACGATTATCTAAAGCAAAATTTGACTTAAGCCAAAAACTTTCACGTAACACTACTCCCCGGTAGCTGTGCCATTTTGATGTTTGCATAATCAAGACATGTCTTACAGTTCGGGTGTCTACGATCGTACAATAGTTTAGTTACCCAACCAAAGGTTGGGGTCGAGTCCCAAGGGAGTGGGCGTGAAAATTAGTGGTTAAGTGTGAATGTGCTAAAGCTAACCATTGCTGAAGACTTTTGCGAGTGAAAACATAACAAATTAAGAGGGGTGACACAAGTGTCAAGTATCAAATGGGGGTTTTAGACAAGAAACAATTAAAAATAGTGAAAATAAGGAAAAATGCAAGTATGGAGGCGGGATTCTCGGGATGTGATTAGGAATACGGGATAGACTAGGTTATTGGGTTAATGCTTTTGATAGAAAACTTATAGGGTAAGTGTTACTAGGCTAGACTTGAAGGGGGATAAGATCTCTCTCGAGCATCTTACCCCGTTTCAAATGGGTTCCTCTCGGACACCCTCTTGCCGCATGAAGACCTGCCTACGCCTTTTCTCACTCACTCTCTCGAGCTGAGTGTGTGGATATAGGACTAGGGTTCACTCTCTTGAGCTGAACCTCATGTCGACCCACTCACACTGGCCATCAATTTAGTAGTCTTAGTTTTACGACCTCTCTCTCTTGAAAGCCGAAAACACATATATAAACTTGTATTTTCAACTACAAATTCATTAAATTCATCCACAACTACTAAACAAAATCACAATTAAACTAAAATTAAACTATCAGCAAGCAAAGCCCAACAACTAATCTAACCCATATTCACAAAATCACACCCCAAGAATTGGAGTTTTAGCTACACATGTAAAAGAGATAAAGAAGTATACCAAAATTAGTTTCCATTACAGGGTATGCTAGATTTATTCTTAAAACAAGTCAAGAAGGAAGAATTAACAAGACCCAAGTCCAAACCTTGAAGATGAAACCCTTGTGAATCTTCTTCTTCAAAACCCTTTTCTCCCAAAAAATTAGAGAGAAAAATTTCTAAAAACTGAATACTCAATAATATTCCCTACAAATTAATTATCTGATAGTAAAAAAAAAAGTGAACTAGTATTTATAGTTTTTTAGAAGTGTTCTGCGAAGGGACGTTCGGCGAAGTTAGTCGGGATCGCTGATGTACTCGGCGATCCGCCCTTTGGTCTACTTCATCGCCTTTCAGGTTTTACCTTCAACATCCTAGCATCCTGGAACATTGGGCGATATAAACCTGTTTCACGGATCTGCTCAGCGACACGCCAACTGCTCCTTTTCACCGCCGATTTGATCCTTTCCTCCAGGGCTTAACACACTGGAACAAAAGGCGAATATGTGATCTATTGGCGATTCGCCGAATGGGTTTGGCGATTCGCTGATTTTCATTTTTTCACTCTTTTGGCTTCTTTTTCTCCTTTTTGCTCGATAGTGTCCATGCTTTCCTTCAAACTTGGAATACCTGAAACTTAGAGGTTTTCATCAGATATTGAGACAAAATATGCATGTAAGGACACTAATTCTCTCAAAATATAGCCCTAAATGAGTCCAAACTGTGGACTCATCAGTAACAAGGCGTATGACACCTCGAGAGGCCTCATACAAGCCACGTAGCATATCATAACATAGAGTAATAGAAATGAGAGGAAATTAAAAAAAATTCAATACAATCGAAGTTTTTATAAAATGAAGCGGAAGTCTAACATCATTGTCTCAAACCATCTAAACATCATGAATATAATCTTGGGACACATCCCATACAATAGTCCAAGACTTAAAGAAATATATAAAAGAAAGTGGTGATCACATCCTCGAATCCAATGAGGACTCACCAATCTTCACTTTCTTGATCTACTATGATCCTAGCCACGAGAATAAGTGTCAATGTCATCGGACCCTACATTTGATAAGAATTTAGGCAAAGTATGTGTTAGTGCAATCAAGTACTAAATATGATAGCTAGCATAAACAACATAAACATCATGGTTAGTCAATACAAACCATAAGCATAATTAATGCACATAAATCAACATCATAATAAGAAATGAGTACTTCTCCAACAACATTACTCATCCCTAGTCAAGACTTGGGTCATCCGCCTCTAGTCAATATTACCACATGGAAGGCACTCTGGCAACAATCCAAGTTATTCATTTTGTACATCATAGTCTCATTATTCAGACTTACTTTTAAAGACATGGGGATTTGCCTCTTTGCCTAGCTTATAAAGGCTAATGGGTATTCACCTTCTTCCTTACTTACTTTTAGATTACAGGTACTCGCCTTCACAAACTCATCATATGATGCGGGTACTCGCCTCCACATCATTCATCATATAATGCGTATAATTGCCTCCATATTATTTCATAGGGATCATGAGTACTTTCCTCCATGTCCATGTATCATATTAAGAACATGGGGACTCACCTCTTGTTCAATTCTAAGGAGTAGGGGAATCGCCTCATATCCTTTCATATGGAGATCAAGGGTAATCGCCTCTAGCCTCATCAAATACACAGTCTTTTAGTCTAGATTAATTTTAGGTGAGCAATCCTTTCAACCTAGAATCATTCATGTGCGGAAGCTTTTATCATTCATACATTCATAATTAGCAATTAATGTAGGAGGTATCCCTTCCACAACAATGACATCAATTACTAACAATTCCTATCATAAGCTTTACTCTCAATCCCTAGATTTCATGATCATCATCTAAGCTTCATTCTCAATAAATTCTAATCATAATTCATAAATCCTATGAGGATACGTCTAAACCCACAAAGTTTCCCTTCATGGCATCAACCCAATTATATCAATTCTAGGTTAGAATCATGGAATAGGCATGGACACATGTAATTTCATTCTAAAAACATGTAATTATACTAATTCTATCATAAACAATCACAATAAACTCAATTGGATCCATAATCATCATAACCCACAACAATTGAAAAAACCCTAGCTAGAATTGGGGAATTCTTCATCAAATTGGGGAAATTCTAGGGGAATCCATGGATGGAAGATGTCCATGGATGAAGAGATATCATACCTTGATTAAAATGCCCTCAAAAGCTTGCAAATTGCATACTTGATCTTGACCTAGCTTCCTTTTCTTTCTTCTTCTTCCAACTTCTAGAGAGAGAATATTTGAGGGGATTTTCTTTTGGGATTTGAGAGAATGAGTTGAATGAGGGATTTTGGGGGATACAATTTTTTATATAGGTGTCCTAGAATTAGGCAAAATGACACCACTTTGATTTAATTAAAATCGGAAAATACCTAATTGCCCCTAAAAATAACCGCGAGGCCACGACCTATGGACCAAATCGACGGGCCGTAGTCTGACCCACGGACCGTCCTGGTGAGCCGTGGTTCATGGTCATTAACATGGTTTTTGGGGTATCGATCTACGGACCCCAAACCACGGACTGTGGTCTGACTAACGGTCCGTTGGTCAGGTCGTGGGTGTGGACCTCAAGGCAAGCTTAGGCATGCCAACCACTACGGTTGATGAGTCTGAGATTTCGACTCATTTAAGGATTAGTTTTGATAGTATAAGTGTCTTGAAATGCCTATTTTTTGCTCTAAACTGATGTTTAAATGTTGATTAGCTGCTATTGAGTCTAAGGATTAAGGCAAGGACATAACCAGATAACAAAGAACTAAAGAGCTAAAGAAGTGAAAAAAGCAATCCTGGTGATCGCCAAGACAACTCGGTGGTCCATCGAGTGTCTCTTAGCCCACCCAATTTTGTAGAACACCACCTCTGAGACGAGAGAAATTTCGGTAAAGGGTGTTCCCTATTGGCAATTCGCTGAATGGATCGACGAAGGGGGATTGTGTCTGCCGAAGTGTACAAGACTATCAGTGAAGCTGCAAGCAGAGTGGTGATAAAAAGGAACTAAGAGAGCGATGAACAGGAGAGATCAGCGAACCCCGATTTTCCTCGCCGATTGGCCTCAAAAAGGCCAAATTTTGGATCAGTATCAATTGATATTTTTGAAGAGAGAGAAGACATTCCAAGCATTGTGGAAAGAGAGATTGAGAACATAAACACTATTTTTGTTGGTTTGAATCATTTTTCTTGAGATTTCAAGTTGGGTATTGTAACTAAAGAAATATTTATTCATGTTAAGATTTTGGAAATCAATACCCAGCGATGGAGCATATATTAGGTATTGAATTTTCTCATTTTTATGATGAATAGCTATCCCACTCTTGTGGGTTTGACCAGGTGACTAATTGCTTAATTTAACTGAGTGGGTGTTAAAAATTATTGATTGTAGTTCTAATTCGAAGTGGGTCTGATTTATTGTTGCGGTTAAATTGCTTTTTGGATGTTTATTTCAATGCGATTTAGTGTTTTATGCTTGCTTGAGAGAGAGGTGTAAAACCAAGGTGATAAATTAGTATTCATAGTGATTAGGTCATTGTGGGTTCAGCTCGAGAGAGTGAATCCTATGTCCCATTCTACCTATCTAGCTCGAGAGAGTAGATGTAGTGAGGTTGTGGGCTGGTTTTCATAGTTAGCCTGTTGAGGTTGGAAAGAACTCAATTGAAATGAGGTAGTTGTTTGAGAGAAAATTATCTCACCTAAGGTCCATCCTACCCATGAAAATTTGGTAACTTTTAGTAATCACCTAGCACCCATTTAGCGAGAATTGGCAATTAGTTGGTCATTCCTCCAAGTTCCTCTTACTCATTTGATTACTCTTGTTGATTGTTGTGGCTGTTCTTGCTATCTGATATAAAAGTCCCACACTTGACATTGATGCCAACCTTTTGATTTAATTAAATGTCTCCAAAAATTTCTATTCCTACAACCATTTAAATCGCGTTTCTAACTTCATAATTGAATTCGAAATTGTACCGTTCCCTGTGGGATCGACCACAACTCACTTGTTGGGTTTATACTAGATTACGATCGTCTACACCAAGTATCAGATGAGGTGTAGTTGAGCGTTAATTAAAGTGACGCCCCTACTGAGGAGTGGTGTTTAAAATTCTCTTATTCAAGTTTAAATTGTGATTCATTTGAGTTGTAGTTGAATCAATTCACCTTTGTGTTGTTAGTTGTGTTGAGCATCAAAGAAGATTGAACCCATCAATGCAAGAGGTGGTGAAAAATAATAATCAAGTGGTTGGATGCGGGTGTGATCTACCCTATTGCGAATAGAAAATGGGTGAGTATAGTGCAATGTGTACCCAAAAAAGGTGGCATCACGGTAGTCCCAAATGATAAAGGGGAACTTATTTCTATGAGACTAGTAACCAGATGGAGAGTATGCATGGACTAACAAAAGTTGAACTCATGGAAAGAAAAATATCATATTCCCATGCCTTTTATGGATCAAATGCTCGATCGACTTTCGGAGCATGGATGGTATTGCTTCTTGGATGGTTATTCCGGGTATAATCAAATCTCAATTGCACTGGAAGATCAAGAGAAAACCACTTTTACTTGTCCCTACAGTACTTTCTCTTTCAAAAGGATGCCTTTCGGGTTGTGTAATGCCCAGAGACGTTTCAAAGTAGCATGTTATCTATTTTTACTGATATGGTAGAAGATTCAATGGAAGTGTTCATGGATGACTTCTCAGTTGTGGGTGATTCTTTTGAAACATGTTTGGCACACCTTGGGCAGGTTCTTCAAAGATGTGTGGTAACCAATTTAGTCCTAAATTGGGAGAAACATCAATTCATGGTTAGGGAAGGTATAGTTTTGGGTCACAAAGTATCACAAAAAGGGTTGTAGGTTGACAAGGCAAAGATTGAGGTGATTGGGAAGCTACCACCATAAATATCACTAAAAGGTATTCATAGTTTGTTGGGGCATGCCAGATTCTACCTGAGATTCATCAAGTATTTCTCAAAAATTTCACTCCCATTGTGCAGGCTATTGGAGAAGGAGGTGAAATTTGACTTTGATGACGCATGTATGACAACCTTAAAGTGTTTAAAAGAGAAATTAATCTCTACCCCGGTGATTATTAGCCCAGATTGGTCGAAACCATTTGAAGTGATGTGTGATACAAGTGGGACTGCGTTGGGTGTTCTTTTGGGACAAAAGCGCCATAAATTATTCCATCCAATCTATTACGCAAGCAAAACATTGAATGGTGCTCAACATAACTACATTGATACAGAGCCAGAGTTACTTGTGGTTGTATATGCATTTGAGAAATTCTGGGCATACTTACTAGGCACCAAAGTGGTAGTTTACACTGATCATGCAGTTCTATAGTATTTAATGGCAAATAAAGATGCTAAACCATGGTTGATAAGATTGGTATTGTTATTGCAAGAATTTGACTTTGAAGTCAAAGATAGAAGAGGGTGCGAAAATCAGGTGGCCGATCACCTATCTAGGTTAGAGGGCAAAGAGAAAGATGAGCTCGACTTAGACATAAATGACTCATTCCCAGATGAGAAGGTATTCATGGCCACTTCTTGGTATGTCAATTTTTGCTAACTAAGTGGTGGTGGGTTAATGCCGGAAGACCTGAACTTTTATCAGCAGAAACGGTTCTTGTTCGATTTTAAAATATATTTCTGGGATGAACCATATTTATTGAAAGAATGTGCAGACCATATTATTCGATGATGTGTGCCGAAAGGAGTAGTCAATAAAATTCTAAATCCTTGTCATTCGTTGCCAGTTAATGGTCCTCGTAGTGGTGTGCGAACAACCGCTAAGATTCTGCAAAGTGGCTAGTACTGGCCATCCCTCTACAAAGATGCTCATGAATTTGTCAAGAAATGCATACAATGCCAAAAGCAAAGTGGGATGTCCAGAAGGCATAAGTTACCTCTTAAGCCTATTTTGGAAGTTGAGTTATTTGATGTGTGGGGAATAGATTTCATGGGGCCGTTTGTGAGTTCGTTTGGTAATAAGTATATTTTGGTGGTTGTGGATTACATTTCTAAATGGGTGGAAGCAGTTACACTATCCAATAATGAAGGGAAGAGCGTTGTTCAATTCTTAAAATGCTACATCTTTGCATGATTTGGCACTCCTCTGGCTATTATCACTGATGGAGGTTCGCATTTTTGCTACTGACTGTTTGCTTCTGCATTGAGTAAATACACGGTGAAAAATAAAGTGGCAATGCCATATCATCCTCAAACGAGTGGCCAAGTTGAGGTTTCAAATCGGGAGATTAAGAGTATCTTGGCTAAGACCATGAATGCAAATAGGACTGATTGGTCTTAAAATCTATATGATGCTCTTTTGGCATATTGCACTTCTTACAAGACACCAATTGGCATGTCCCCATATCGACTGGTTTTTGGGAAATCTTGTCACCTATCAATTGAAATAGAACACAAAGCACCATCGGCATTCAAGGCATTAAATCTGGATTGGGTAAATGCCTCGAAAGAAAGAGTAGATCAACTGAACGAAATGGACAAATTCAGGTTTAAGGCATATGAAAGGTCAGCTCTCTGCAAGGAAAAAATGAAGAAATGGCATGACTCTAAAATCCTTAGGAGAGAATTTAGAGTTGGAGACTTTATGTTTCTATACAACTCTTGACTGAGACTCTTCCCGAGAAAGCTCAAGTCAAAGTGGTCCAGTCCATTTAAAGTGACATGAGTGTTCAAGAATGGGGCCATTGATGTCAAAGGTAAGGAAGCTATATTTTGGTGAATGCCTTAAGATTTCAGTGATCGAAGTGGTGTACTTGGAAGATGCTTGAAAGCATTTCCACATCAAGCCTGACGATCAATAAGGCGCTACTTGAGAGGCAACCCAAGTCTTAGTTGTTTTGAATAATGTGTGTTGAATGTGCATGTATGGGTGATTCTGCGACGCTAGGACCCTTTCGGCGAACCGCCGAATTGATTTGACGATCACGACTTTGTCCGCTTTTGTGGCACCAAAAGTGAGTTGAGACACTGGAATATTTAGCGATGTGCCGAGAAAATTGGGCGAGCCCAACTTTTTCTGCCCTTTTGCACAACCCTACAGGGTCAGAGTCTTTGATATTTTGGCCGATGCTGTTTGGCGCACCCGATTGGCCTTCTTCCCAAATTTGAGTGGAAACAGTCTGGATATTTTGGTGAATTGCATGTAAATCAGTGGCTCGCCAATTGGTTCGGCGAACGGTGTAACTGTTCGCCAAATGGCCACCTAGTGAAGATTCCTTCTCACCCTACTTTTTTTGTTTAGTGCCAATGCCTCTCATTTTTATTTGTATTTTTATTATATTTTGTGTTGTGTTTGTTCTTTGATAACATTGAGGACAATATTGGATGCTTTTGGTTGAGTGGTTGCTTTTTGTTCTTTCACATTTTCAAGTGTCGGTTGTGGTCAATACCGATGACCTGAATAGTGCTCTAATTGAACGACATGAATGTGTGGCTACAATGGGGAAAAATAAGTTACATAGCAATATGTGAACTTTGAGCATCTTGTTGTGACTAGCCGATTTTCGATGAAGTCTCTTGTGATGAACATTGCACGCTAGCTAGAAAGGGTGGAGTCTTGCCTGATGATTGTATCAATGCCTTATGTGGTGAGGTCGTCTTGAACATTGTATGTGATGACACTTAGAATTTTTCTCATTGGTCCGACTGATTAAAGTGAAGCAAACAATTGAAATGATCTTAGCCGAAAATTTTAAAGAGTGAACCAATTTGACAATATACCTCTTTTGTGGCCACCCTTGTGAGATGTGTGAATCTTGCTTGACACCTTTTGAGCCTATCCATTTCTTGGAAGAAACTTCAACAACTTTGACCCTTTTATCCTATCACCCATAACCTTCATGAAGTAACGGTATGTTTGCATATATAGCCAACATAGGCCAAATGCCTAAGTTGGGGGTGTGGTGAGAAGTAAAGTCAAGAAGTGTGAATAAATCCCCCTTTGATCAGTTATTTTGAAAAAAATATGGAACCCCTCCATGTAAAAAAAAGAGGGAAAAGAAAAGAAAAGAAAATGATTGAAAAAGAGAAAAAGTTGTGAAATAAAGTAGTGAAAATTGCAAAATAAATGGGGTGTCTGGTGGTTCATATGAAGTTGAATAATGGGGTAGATTATGAGCATGTTTGAAATGTTAACTAAAAGAAGAAAAGTGTTGTTCATGCCATACTTCATGAAGGTAGAAGTCACTAATCCTAAATGACCATACCTTTACACTCAGCTCTGTTACAAGCCTTGAAAAGACCCTTGTGATCTTGAGTGAGCTGAAACAAATGTTGATTGGAAAATAAGGGCAAACCTATGGGTGAAAGAATGCATGTGTTCATCTTTGAGAATGTGAGAGTTGCGTGTTATTCCGGTACTTTAAATTGTTGAGAAATTTTGTGTGAATATGGAATCATCTTTGTTGTGAGAGCATTTGAGTACTTTTGTTGAACTTGAACTCGCATTTGAAGCAAGCATTATGAGCTCAGCACACTAGATGATGGTTAGTCACAATTTGTAACTTTGAGTGCACAATTGATCATTGTATGAGTAGTTTAAACCTTGTTGTGTGCATTTATGTTCAGTCTTGTGGAGCACTGTTTGTAGACATCCTTATGGAACTGTTGATCTTGAGTTTTACTTGAGCACAAGCAAACGTTTAAGTTAGGGGGGGGGTTGATGAGTCCGAGATTTTGACTCACTTAGGGCTTAGTTTTGATAGTATAAGTATCCTCACATGCCTATTTTATGCTCTAAACTGATGTTTAAATGTTGATTAGCAGCTATGGAGTCTAAGGAGCAAGGTAAGGACATAACAAAAAAAAAAGGAACTAAAGAGCTGAAAAAGTGAAGAAAAGCAATCATGGTGATCGCCAAGACCACTCGGCGGTCAACCGAGTGGCTTTTAGCCCGCCCAATTTTACAGAACACCACCTCCTAGACGAGACAAATTTGGGCGAAGGGTGTTCCCTATTGGTGATTTGCCGAATGGATCAGCGAAGAGGGATTATGTCCGCCGAAGTGTACAAGACTATGAGTGAAGCTGCAAGCAGAGTGGCAATAGAAAGTAACTAAGGGCACATCACCGAACCACTTGGAGAATCCCGACATAGACTGCCGAAAGTTACAGTACAAAATAAAAGAAAAACTGAGCTAAGAGGGTGATGGACAAGAGAGATCTGCGATTCACCGACTGGTCGGCGAGGCTCGATTTTCCTCGCCGATTGGCCCCAAAATAGCCAAATTTTGGATCAATATAAATTGATATTTTTGAAGAGAGAGAAGGCATTCCAAGCATTGTGGAAAGAGAGATTGAGAATAGAAACACTATTTTTGTTAGTTAGAAGCATTTTCTTGAGATTTCAAGTTGGGTATTGTAATTCAAGAAAGATTTATTCATTTTAAGAATTTGGAAATCAATACACAACTATGGAACATGTAATAGGTATTGAATTTTCTCCTTTTACGATTAATAGCTAAAAACCCACTCATGGGGGTTTGACCACGTGACTAATTGCTTAATTTAGTTGAGTGGGTGTTAGAAATTATTGATTGTAGTGCTAATTCGAAGTGGGTCTGATTTATTGCTGCGGTTAAATTACTTTGTTGAATGTTTATTTCAATGTAATTTAGTGCTTTATGCTTGCTTGAGAGAGAGGTGTAAAATCAAGGTAATAAATTAGCATTCGTAGTGATTGGGTCATTGTGAGTTCAGCTCGAGAGAGTGAATCCTATGTCCCATTCTACCTATCTAGCTCGAGAGAGTAGATGTAGTGAGGCTGTGGGCTGGTTTTCATAGTTACCCTGTTTAGGTTTGAAAGAACTCATTTAAAACGAGGTAGTTGTTTGAGAGAAAATTATCTCACCTAAGGTCCATCCTACCCATGAAAATTTGGTAACTTTTAGTAATCACCTAGCACCTATTTACCGAGAATTGGCAATGAGTTGGTCATTCCTCTGAGTTCCTCTTTCTCATTTGATTACTCTTGTTGATTGTTGTGGCTGTGATTGCTATCTGATATAAAAAGCCCCCACTTGATATTTATGACAGCCTTTTTATTTAATTAAAAGTCTCCGAAAATTTCTATTCCTACAACTATTTAAATCGCTTTTATAACTTCATAATTGAATTTGAAATTGTACCGCTCCCTATGGGATCGACCCCAACTAAATTATTGGGTTTATGCTAGATTACAATCGTCTATACCTAGTATCAGATGAGGTATAGTTGAACTTTAATCAACGGTCCGTAGTCCACTCCATAGGCCGTGGGTGGCCGGCGTGGTTTGGCTGCTACAGCACCTCGAAAGCTCTAGTTTTCCCTTTTTCGGATACGGGGTGTTACACTAATTTTAAGAGTAACAAGAGCATTAAGAGGTGTACCGAGATTGTATTTAATCAGACGAGGTTCCAATTAATTTAATGCGGGTAACGGTTATAAAAATTCTTTTATAGAAGCCGAAAGAGGTTACGAGGAGTATATTAGAAACAAGTCTTGGAAGAAGACTTAGTACTTGCTTATGGAGAGTTCAGTAGCCAGAGATAAGCCTTTCCAGAGTATTAGAGTAAAGGGAATATAGAGCAGTGTGGAGATGAAGAAATAGATCCATAGCTATCAAGTGTAAGCTGTAAACCTAAGGGGGAGGTGGTAAGATGAGAAACCAAGTCAAGTGTTGAGGATGAGATAGTGATGTCTTTCGAAAGAGTTTTAGATGTATATCAATCCATTCATAATATTGTGTATTCCTAAAGTAAAGTTATTACAACCGCTACTAGAAATAAGCTACTTTCCGACTACAACTGCCAACTACAAATGTGTAGTCAGTATGTTAGATTATTTTCCGACTATTGTAATCGGCAAATTAAAATTTAGATTTTTCTAATTTTTAATAATTTTATTTGACTATGATTTCAACTACTAAAGTCGGAAAGTTCAGTGAAATGAAGTCAAAAAAATAATTAACTAGTTACCGATTACAGTAGTCGAAAACTTATTTAAATAATTTTAAAAATATTATTAACTAGCGACTACGGTAGTCGACCCTTTTACAGTATTTTTTTTAATTTTAAAATTAATTTTATTTTTTATTTACTATAATAGTTAGTATTATTTTAAAATCACTCCTTAGTTAGAAAAGGACTCTTTTATTAGAAAAAAAGTCGCTTTTATCAAATCAGTTTGGGAGGTTACCAGCGTCGCCTCTCTAAGAGGATACTGGCGTCGCCCCTTTCTCTCTCAGCTACTGGATTTTGATTTGGCTTATCATTCGAATCTGTGAACGAATCTATGAAAGAGGTACTGTAAGTTCTCCTTCTTCCTTAGGGTTTTAATTTCAATAATTTTGAGTGTGTAGGGTTTTAGTTTCAATTTCCATTGAGGTACTGTAAACTTTTTCCTTTCTAGTTTTAGCTAGCAATATTGAAAAAGAAACTATATAGGATACTTGCTCATAATCGATTGTTTGTTGCTTGTGTTCAAATCGTGGGTAATACCTTCAGTTGGGTGTTATTTTTTGTGCATCTCTTTTAAAGAGATGTTCCTATTGAAATAGTGATGAAATTAGTGTAGTGGATATTGTTATAAGGCCACAGACTCCGAATTTGAGTCTGGAGTTGCCAGCCGGTGAAATTTAATTTATATATAGTGACTACGGTAGTCGGCAATTGCCAACTCCTATAGTCGGCAAGTATTTTTCGACGCACCGTCTGCCGACTACTCAGAAGTAGTTGGAAAGTCATCAGAAAACTCCTTTTTTCGACTATATTCCGACCAATTTTTGCAGTCGGCAAGAATTGAAATTCTAGTAGTGAACATCTTGTTGATATTCTTAATATCAGAATTGTGTCTATGACCTATGGTCATACACTTCAGAGAGATTCACGTCTAAGCTCAGTTTCCAGAATGAGGGGCAAAGACTTTAGCCCATGGATCTCAATCTTATCCATAAAGTTATGGATTTAAGCATCGTGATATGAACCTATTCATATAAGTACTCATGTCTCATTGTATGCCAGTCTCGCAAACTCATGATTTGATATAAATGGCTAGAAAAATAATGTTATATAATGCATATTCTAATATCAGAACTCTCGAATGAACTGTGCTTATGATCTTTCGCCCTAAAGCTCTTTCGGTTATTCTTTTTAGTTTTGAGAGTGGTGTTTTAGATAGTAGTTGTGTGATAATAGAGAAGAGGATTGCTATTTCTTATTGTAATAGTGATGGTGTGTTTATTCCATATAAGGTTATAAATGTGAAGGAAAAAAAGAGATAAGATTTTATGATGAGTAATAAGCCAGTTCCTGGAAATAATGCATGAAAGTTTTGTTGATAAAAGTGACGAGAGAATGAGTAATTGTTATAAGGATTGATTAGTAGGAGTCTGTGGAGTGGTTATAGTACTAGCCTTGAATTTGGTGTTGGTAGCATGTGGATGAATGCATGATGCCTTAGGTGGTTCTTGACTAGGACTTGAAGTTTGGTTGAATGTAGTGGTAAGGAGTAGTATTCATGGGATGAGATTACCTTTAGAGGCATAAAACCTGAATCTTATGGTTTAGATTAGTATAAACATCGCATGTTTAACATATTATGATTTAGAGATTAGGCTTGAGCACACTATGAGCGGATAGTATAACTTAGACCTTTGGTAAGAGTAATCATAAATCCTTGTAGGAGTTATGAGTTGCAATTAATGAGGTGCGATATTCATAAAGAAGGGCATGGTTTAGAGGTGTTGCTAGGCTTGAAAGCTAGACGTTCTATATATTAAGGCATAATAGTCTTATTCTTACTTTATGCCCAGATTCCCTTGATTCATGTAAGATAACTTCAAATAGAGTGTGACTATTTTCAAAACAATATTGTTCTTGACTTATGTGCTATAGACAGTTCCAAACTCTTAGTATAAATCAGTTTTGCCTATTGCTAGTAGGCAAGTTCATAAGTAAAAAAGATAGTATTAGTAACTCCATCCAATCCATTATCAGTTTAACCATCATTCGAGCATGAATGATCCCAAGGGAGAGATACTGTAACACCCAAAAAATTTCTATGTTAAGATCTGAACCATTCTTCATTTGTGAATAAGATCGTACCAGGTGATTCTTAAATTGCTCATATATGTAAAGGTAAATTCTTTAGTGTGTAAATAATTTTTTGATATCAATTAAGGTCAATAGAATCTCCTAGCACAAAGTTGAGTTGAAAGTGTCCTTACCGATTAAGTTTTGATGTAAGATTCTAATTTTGTCAACTTCAAACGATCATATCTTTTAGAATACAAAGAGTTACGTGGCTCATAACCTATCAAATTAAAGATATTTGAATCTTCTTTCCAATGACAAATTTTTTGCAACAATTCAAGTTTTGAGTAAAACGTTATGACCATTTTAGTAACCTGATATAGTGTAGTGACGAATTAGCCTACGAGAAAACATTAAAAGGGGTCGTTTTTATCTTTTTACCTCTAAGAAAACCCTAAACGAATTACTTGACTAATTAGAGACCCAAAAAAATTAGAGTTTCATCTCTTAATCCATCATTCTCTTCTCTCTCAAACCTTAAGGAAAACCCCAAGAAAAATCAAACGTAGAAGACTCCATTGAAGATTCTTTCAATCTTTTTCAAGATTCTTCTTCAAGGTAAGTCTTTTTCCCTAAATTCCATTCTTTCCAACTCAAATTCCTCCATACAATTATGAATAACTAATGAAAATCATAATTCTTGGCCATAGAGTTTCAAGAAACTAATTCAAGAAATCTCTAGAAAGGTTTTCCTGATTTTTCTCCTTCAAGCTAGGGTCTCAAGGCTTCTAATCAAGTTCTTCTTCAAGATTCTGCGAGATTATTCAAGAACCTTGTTCTTGCAGGTATGTAAGGCTATCATGGTTTTGGACTAGTTTGTTCTCATGCCCTACATCTACTTTCAAATCAGTAAAAGTGTAATATAGGATTTGATCCCTAGATTTGAGTATTCTTGAGATTAGGTGATTTTGAGTTCTTGAGTTCCCGATTCTTTTGAAATTCTATTCCTAAATTGCTATACGTTATGCATTGATATTCTTCAGTTGATTCGTTCAAGTCTATATATCAGCATAAAACTTATGAATTGAGTATTTTTGAGATGAATAGTATCATAGAGTTCTAAGTGCTTTAGTTCTTGTGTCCTGAGTATTGAGTTTTCTATATTATTATTGAGATCCTTGAGTTAAGTTGTTCATGTCTATATTTCAGCAGGAACCCTATTTTGAGAATCTTTTAAGGCAAATTTTTTTGTTTTAAATTGAGTTTTTTAGAAAGTAAAGAGGAGTTTGAGAAAGAGTTTTAAAATATGATTAGTATGACGATCGAGTATGCCATCAATGTTTAAGAGATATGGTATCTAGATATACCATGATTATTTATGCAGTATGACTTCCCGAGACATCAATGATCATATTACAATATGATTTTGAGAAAGATTTTTCAAGTATGAGTTTGGTAAGAGTATAAGGGGACTAAGTATTCCCAAAGGTATCAATATTTACATTGATAAAAGAGAAACTTTGATTTCTAAATGAGTTATGAGTTCAAAAGAATATTTCAAGAGCATTTACCTCTTTTAAGAGGGTAGTTTGAGCAATTATCTAAAAGTAGAGGAAGAGTTATGCTTTCAAACATATGAGCATGAGGTAATATTATTGGGAGTAGTATTGAGCACCGATATGGGGATGAGTTCTGACAACTCACATTCTTCATAAACCATCTATGCCAACATGGGTACAAGATCATACTTTTAGATGAATCCTAGCTGCCTACGGGCATATCTTAGTGGATCTACTTAATTGAGGTGTTCTATACCCCCGGCAAGGTATAGGACAGTTCTGGCAGCATGGGCGAGATGTTGTATCATCATGTAGCTCATAATGATAGTTGTCGGTTAGAGAATCTCCCAATAGAGTTAAAGCGTATTTTTATATATCACTTATTATGATGAGTTCATACATGAGAAAGTATTTTGTAAGGCTTTAAATATTTTAACTTTTTTATTTCTTTACATTCAGCTTGAGTACATTGTTATCTATTCTAGTCATTTCATTAAGTTATTTTTTATTCAGCATATTACATACTCTTACATTCAATGTATTTATGTCATTCGACCTGCATCTTTTAATGATGTAGATACATGTTCTTAGGATCCTCAATAAGAGTTTGTTGAGATCACCTCGTCTGCTCGCCAGCTTTTGAGTAAGACCCCTTGCTTTCGGAGTACTCCAATTTTATGAGATGTTAGTATTAGTTCTTTTGAGGAGTCATGTGTCTTGTCTCGACACTCATCTTTGTATAGTAGAGGCTTGATAGATAGACAATTTTGGGATACTCAATATATTCAGCAAAGTTTTGAGATTTAGTAAGATGTTTTTAAACATTTCTTTCATTTTGATGCTTATGTATGCTCAAGTTAGTCTTCCTCTTGTAGTCAGCCATGATGAGGGTTCTCTTGGGGTCCAATAATGGTTCTTGAGTGCCAACCACGTCTAGGGTGTAGGCTCGGGTTGTGACAATTGTGAAGACATCAATAGAATCTAGTGAAAATTGTGAAGTAAGTGCTTATGAGGGCAGAATTTTTAGTGTCTCAATGAGAAACACCATCCAAGATCTATGTGGTGTAGACAACGTGTCAATTATCTAAGTGATGAAGAAGAAGATGTTTCTAAGCTATTTAATGGGGTTTGATATCCCTCTCCAACTAAGAATCTGAGGTGCAACATTTGTCCCCTGAAGAGAGCTTGCAGATCACATATGATGAAGCTGAGACTGCAAAAGGAAGTGTTGATCTTCCTTCAGATGTAGGGATTTCTACAATGACCGAGTCAAAAACATTTGAATATGCAGATCCAGATTTTAGCAATTTTGACAAGACAAGGATGATTCCTACTTTAAGGTTAGGCAAGTGTGGGTTGTCTATGATATCCTAGATGCCATGCCTAGATTCTATGCAGTCATCAGGAAGATTTTGTCTCATGCATTTAAATTGCTCATAACATGGTTTGAGCCAGATCCGCTGAATAAAGATTAAATCAAATGGCTATTTGAGGGTTTTCCAGCTTCTTGTGCTAGGTTCAAACTAGGAAACTCAGAAGACATTGAAGATCATCCTATGTTCTCACAATTGGTATGTGAGATAAATGGAAACATCTATGATGCAATAAAGATATTTCCAACGGAAGGATAGACTTGAGCCCTCTTTAAAGATTGGGTTATGAACTGGTGTCTTCATCTTGGGAGCCATAAAAATTCAACTATGAGTTTGTTGAGATCTTGTCAAACTATGTTGTTGCAATTGCTGTGCATGTTGCATACTTGGATAGAGCAAAAGGTTCTACTTGTCTTTTGCATCGAGTAGGAGATCCATTTTTAATTTCGGGGAAGGATATGTTTAGATTTTTTCATAGAATTTCTTCTATGAAGATGATAGGGATGGATAGGAATGATGTTCCTGAAGGATCCTTTAAACTAGACCCTGCCTCATTTCTTTTTTCTCATTTATGAATTTTAACATCAAAGCATATCCTTTGCAGGAACTAGAAATGGATCTCCTACTCGATAGAAAAGACAAGTAAAGGCTTTTGCTTTATCCAAGTATGCAACATGACCACCATAAACATCAACATGGTTTGAAAAGACCTCACCAAACTCATAGTTGAACTTTTTATCACTCATAAGATTAGGACACCAGTTCATATCCCAATCTTTAAAGAGGGCCCATATTTCTCCTTCCAATGGAAATATCTTTATTACATCGTAGTTGTTTCCATTCATTGCACATACCAAATGTGAGAGCATAGGATGATCTTCAACGTCGTCCGAGTTCCCTAGTCTACACCTAGCACAAGAAGCTAGAAAGCCGTCAGATAGTCATTTTGTTTCATCTTCATTTAGCGGCTCTAGCTCTAACCATGTTATGTGCAATTCAAATGCAGGAGAAAAAATCCTCCTGATGATTGCATAGAATCTAGGCATGGCATCCAGGGTATCATAGGCAACCAATACTTGCCCTACCATAAAGCAGTACACATCCTTTTCCTTGTCAAAACCGCTAAATATGGATTTGCAGATTCAAATGTTTTTTACTCAGCCATAGCAGAAGGCCCTACATCTGAAGGGAGATCAACACTTCAGTTTGCAGTCTTAGCTTGATTAACTATGTTCTTTAGGCTCTCTTCAGAGGATAAATGTTGCACCTTAGACTCCTTAGTAGGAAAGGGATATACAAACTCCTTAAATCTCTTAGAAATATCTTCTTCTTCATCACTTAGATAATTGAAACGTTGTCTACGACACTGATTTTAGTAGTTTCTCTCAATGTCTTAATGAGCAGGACCCATGAGGATTAGTAGTTTTTCTCAATTCTTTAAACATTCTATTTGATTTAATTTGATTAGTAGGAGTAATGATGATAATTTTTAAACTTTAATTGAATCTACTTGATGAGTAGGTGTCATAAGGATAATTTTCAAATTTCAGTTCTTGTGATATTTTCTGAAGTATTTAATTTGATGAGCTAATAGAGTAGAATTGGAATTTATTTAATTTAATTTAACCAGTAGGAGCCAAGAGAGTTGATTTTGAATTTTTGTTTTAGTGATATTTTCTCAAGTATTTAATCTGATGAGTAGGAGTTGGCTACATCCATGCTTTATTCAAACAGGGTAAAACATCATGGTAACTCAAAAATAATATAATTCATTCAATTAAATTAATTTTTTAAAAAGAATTTTAAGAATAAAAGATTTTAAAATAGTCGCCACCTAATTTTAGTAAATAACTAGGAAACCAATTAATTAATTACAAAAGAAAATATCTGCAAAACCAATAGATTCTAGGTAAAGGTTCAAGTATTTTCGAAGAGAAGGTGTTAGGCATCCTTTGAAATTCAAAATTCTAGGTCTCAGCTGAATTCATTTTTTTTTTCAAATTGAGAAGAAGATAATAAATAAAAGTAATAATAATTTAAAAATAAAACCCATCTTATTTACTTGGGAGGCCTTGAAAATCGATGGTAATTTCTTCATCGGCAACTTGTAATGTAAGAAAAAATATAAATGCACACATGTTAAAATAATGAAAAATCCATGGTGGCAACCATATCTAAAAGACAAAATGATAATTTATATGTTAAATATCAAATAAAATAAAAGCAATGTGACAATATATGAACAATGATATTCTAAGTTTGAAATAAAAATTAAAATAAAGTTAATCAAATATGAAATGAATCAACCAATAACAAAAGAAATTTAAACAAAGAAATAGAGGAATAATTTGCCAATAACTATAAAAATGTGAACAAAGCAACATGAAAAACTTACAGTTAAAGCATTATTGAATCAGAGAAAACAAAAATAACAATAATTTAATAACTAAAAACAAATCAGTAAACAATGAAATCAATGCAAACCTCAAAACTGTAATAAGTGGAAATACATTTAGGTAGAATAATCAACAGTAAAGAAGCTGAAAAATAAACCTAGATAGATATAAAAATACAAAATTAAAAGGGTTACCGAAGTGTTGCTTTTTTGAGCAGATCTGAAAGTGAAAGACTTGTCGGAGTTGCTAATTTATTCTTTTGGATCTGGCGCGTACTCCAATAGTCGGAGTTATGTTCGCCATTAATGGCTTTGTTGTGCAAACTCGAAGCTCGCTGCTTGCCAGAGTTAAAGGCTCACTGATTCACGAGAAAAAAAAGAGAAAAATGAAGAGGGGGGGGGGGGATTGTTTGGTGAATGGAAATGGAAGCAAGTTTGGGGTTGTTTGGGTGGTTGATTGGTGGAGCAGTGGGTAGAGCGATTGTTGTTTGGCGATGGAGAAGATGGGTTGTTTGGTTGTTTGCTGGTTGTTTCAATGGCGTGAGGGAGGTGGTTTTGGCTGGTTGTCACCGGAAAAAAATAGGGGCTTTGGGTGGCGACTGTTCTTTTAGAATATGATAAAAAAATATTTTAGGGTTTTTTCTCTTCTTGAAAATGTCCCACCACCCACTTTATTTTTTGACCTAATATAAACTTAAATAGGAAATAGTTATACAATAGGCTCAATCGTGGGCTCGAGACTGTGGCCCAAAATTGTTGATTAATAAAATATTTGTGTATATAATTCTTATCCCTATTTAAAGGTATTTCTAGATTGTGCTAAAAGACCAAAATGAATCATCAGCATATCATATCGCATATTATCATAAATGGGAAGCTCCAAAGATGAAAAGTTAGATTACCATTTTACCCCTAGACTAAATTAAATTAATTAAATAATATTATTTTAATTATTTTTTGAATTGTAAGTTATTTATTAGAAAGGGAATGTGGAAGAACAAGAGTCAATTAGGATTTCTAGAATTTAAAATAAGTACATGAATCAAAATCCCCCCCCCCCCCCCCCTTTTTTTATTACTACATAC
>NW_006239087.1:560752-560920 GCF_000226075.1 Solanum tuberosum | reverse complement strand
AAAAAAAAAAAAAAAAAACCCCCCCCCCCCCCCCCCATTTTAATTTACCCCTAGACTAAATAAGCATCTAATTAGTTAAATAATATTATTTTAATTATTTTTTGAATTGTTAGTTATTTATTAGAAAGGGGATGTGGAAGAACAAGAGTCATTTAGGATTTCTAGAAT
>NW_006239087.1:533757-560652 GCF_000226075.1 Solanum tuberosum | reverse complement strand
CTACCAAATAAAAATTTATTATCTTGAATTCTTCCACTAGCATTTCTATGTACACCTATGGTAAAGTTCCTTCTTTTTCCATTTTTTTATTGTTTGTTTGAAAGATTTTTATCATTTATAGATCTTTTTTTAAATTAGAAAGGATTGTTTCAATTCTAATTCTTTATTTATGGTTGTTTCTCTTTCTGAAATTTCTTGCCACTATTTTGTGTAGAAATGTAAAATCACTATACACATTGTCTTGCAATGTATACTGAAATATGTTAAATAAGTACATTATTATGTAAATGCTAATAATACCTTTTCCAGCCTCTTCAAATTCCTAATTTAAATTCCACACGTTGTTGCCTTATTTAATGTTAAGCTAAATAATGTTAATAATTTCCTTTGTTTTACCGCCTCTTCAAAGCTTAAAGATACACTCACAATATTTTTGGTTGTCTTATTTAATGTTATATTAACTACAAATAATATCATCTACAACCTTTTGAAAATTGTAGAAAGACTTTATAACATTAAAACTGTTTTGGCCCTCTATTTTCCTTCATTAATCCAACACCATCAATAATAATTTTATATTAAGTTTTAGTTATTAAATATATTATATAAATGGATATCAAATATATGTGTAACCCTCACCATTGGATGAAACAAGCTCAACATGTATGCCTCTTCTTCTTTCATTTTGTTTTGTTACTTAAAAGCTTAAATCCTTTCATTTATCCTATTTCTTGTATGATCTCTTTTATCTTTATTCTTGTGGTAGCTATTTTATTTTAGTAATATATCATGCAAGTTTTCTTATATGCAATTCATTTATTTTTTAGGTTGGTCCATAACTGTGTGTGTGTCATATATATATATATATAGAGAGAGAGAGAGAGAGAGAGAAATTTAAAGTTATGTTTTTTTTTATGCATTTATTTTTTGAAGCATATAATTTTTGATTTATATTGTTTTCTTTTTTCTAACATACTGTTAATATCTCATAAATGATTGTGTTGTTTATTAATTCAATTTTATGTATATCACTTGACAAAAATTTCTTTTGTCAAAATTTACAGATCGCATAATTAATAATTTTGAATGAGCCAAAGAATACGAAGGGTACATATATATATAATTGTTTTTTATATATGTCAATTAAATATTTAAATAATAATTATTTTATTACAAATAAATACTTTTATTTTTTAGGTGGACTATGAAATTGATAATGATCTATTAGCCATCCTAAGAAAGACATATGTTGATCGAATTTCTCTACAACTATTACCAAACACCACTCTTGTTCGACGACAAGTTCTCTATATGTATGTTTATCTTATATAAACTTATCCAAAATATATAAATGGTGAGTTTAAAGGATATGAAAAATTGTCGTATTATTTATATATATAGAATTAAAACGTAAAAAAAATAAGGTAGTAGTCGGGTGTAAATATATAGTAGTATGTGTGATATAATTTGAACAAATAAAATAAATAATAATGATACTAAATGTTAAAATATTATATAAAATTTGCGATCTTAAATATATTTATTATGAAGTATAGTATGTACAAGTAGGTTGTTTAAAACACATCAACATTTATTATTTTATTTACATGTAGGGACAAATTGACAATAAAAGAGATGGTATATATGAGAAAAATAATATAAAGTGTAACAAAACTATAGGTCATATATAGAGAAAACTAACTATAAAAATATAGAATTTATACCTTTATGTGCATGACATATATATGTATGTACCTTGTATTTTCTGTTGAATTTGTAGTCATATCTAAAATCTTGAAATAATATATTAAGAAATTGAAATATTTTAACTATATTTGATTTGAAAGATAACCATAATTTTAATTTCATCATACAATATTTCTGCTAGTGCTGAATAAAACTTTATATAAAAGAGTGTTCCTTTAGTTATCCTTTTATAATGCATAAATGCCTTGTGTAACTCTGGTATTGTTGATATCTCATCTCCTGTTTGGGTATATACGGTATTTAGTAGTCCATAGTTGTAGCAAGTTCCTACTAGATTGGTACTTGTTCCCGGTTGTGCAATCAGCTTATTATATCCCTGTAGATTTTGTGTAATATAATCTTCATGGGTTTTTTTTGTATTTTTGGATCTTGGATTCTGGTTTAGAAAAGTCTGTATTTTATGGATGTTTTCTATGTAGGGTCTGGTTATATGGTTATAAGTCTTTTTGTTTTGTCCTAGGCTTTCTTTATATGTGTTTAGCTGAGGTGGTATGAATAATGGATCTTTTTGGTTTTTTGGCATAAATGGTTTTTCGAACATCTTATTCATATTGGTATTAACGTATCTAGTTTTATTTTCTTCTTTTGTTGCAGATGCGCTCCCTGTAGCTGCATGTAACAGATCATTATGGGTTTTTAGGTGTTTCCTAACGTCACCTTGTAGCTCTAGAATTTTTAAGTCTTCTGATCGACTTAGCTCCGCATTTTTATAGTCATGCTGCTGACTTTTTATTTGTTGTAGCTCTTTGTCAATATTTTCTACTTTTGTGCAAAGTAGGTTCATAGCTTTGAGTATTTCTTCTATAGTATTTTCTTTTTCAGTCTGTGTAGCTTTGTCTTCTGAGATAATCTGCAATAACATTCTTGTTAGTACATATTATTTCTATTGTAAATGTAAAATTTAATATATTTAATACTAGTCTTCGTATCTCTTTTGTCGTTACTAAATCTTGTACCTTTCTTGTTATCCACCATTTTACCTGCGTATTATCTGTTCTTACAATAAATTTGTTATATACAATGTATGGTTCAAAGGCTAATAAATATTTATATATTTAATATAATTTTTTTCTATTTATTTCCCATTTTATTTTGGGATTTGTAAATGTTCCTGAATGATATCTGCAATGATGTTCTACTTTTTCCTTATTATATCTGTATTTTAATACTCCTCCGTAGTTCATTTCACTTGCATCTGATTTCACTATATAGGTGAATTTTTTATTTTCATCTGGAAAGCATAGTTTAAGCAATTTTTTACAGAATGATTTTATTTTTCGTATTTATTCTTGATCCTTATTATCAAAATGATATTCTACATCTTTCTTTAATATTTTATGCAATGGTCTTAAATTTTCTGCTAAATTAGGTATGTATTCTCTTTCTTGATTTACTAATCCTAGAAACGATTGTAATTTCTTTTGTTCGACGATAAATCCTCTATATGTATGCATTTGTAAAAAAAATGGAGGGTATTATTCCTTAAAAAGAAGGCGAGAAGTTGAAGGCATTAAATATTGTGTAACTATAATTTTGAAATTTAAATTACTATGTTGTGACATATTAAAAAAAGAACTTTTAACAAGGTGAATACTTGATATATTATAAGAATTGTATAATTGAAGTCGTTGTAGTATAGTTTTCAAAACAATTCACTTGATAACAATATTTTTGTATGATATGTTTTGCAATGATCATAATATGAGTTGAATATGTTGCACCTTTCATTGATTCGAGCTTGTCTTTTACACATCGTACACTTATATTTTAGAAGTATTTATACTAATTAGCACGGTATACACGTATGCGTTGCATGTGTTCGAAAACTAGTTGTCACGCCCCGAGCCTACACCCTGGGTGGGATTGACACTCGAAGACCATTGTTGGCCCCAAGTGAACTCTTGGCCTGTCTTACTTACTCAGCAAAAGACAATATTCATATCTATAATGATCAATGAACTTAAGTGAACTGAATACTAAATTAACTGAGAATGTTTTAAAGATCAAACAGTCAACTTGGACAAAAGTGGCAACCCAAGTCTTATAAATAAGAAATGATAATGAAAAGACTCAAAGGACTAACATCTGACTGTCTATGAAGCCTCTAAAACAACTGAGATGGATGTTGGGACAAACCCCACAACATCCTAATGAACTAACTAGAAAGCAATGAAAATAGATCCTCCGGAATGCAAGGAGGCTCACCGACTGACTCTGAACTGCTCACTGGATCAACAGTGCGCTGGGATGCTGATCCTAGTTACCTGTGTCTGCATCATAAGACGATGCAGGCCAACGGGCATTAGTTCATTGAATGTACGAGTATGCGAGTTGGAATGCTAATACAACATAGGCTTGTAAAGGAATCTGAAGAACTTACCTGGCTCAACTAAACTTAACATACCTGGGCCATTTCAATATAAAGCAATTTAAAAGCAAGTGCAATATAAAGAAAAGCTGTTTAAAATGTGATGTCAATTCTGTGTGTATGCAAAGATACAAATAACTCTTAGATGTATGTAAAAATACAAATAAACTGATGTATATAAACTACAAAGTACTGTTGTGGGAGTTTTTCTAACCGACAACCATCACATAAGAGCTATAGTGATAATACAATGATCTACCTCACACTGCCAGCGCTTCCTATACCCGGCAAAAGGTATATGACCTGAACTGCCTAATGGATCCACTAGTCTATGCGTAAAGGATTCATCTAAAAAGTATGACCCTTTTCTACCCATGGAGGTTACATGGTTTTATGGAGACGTGAGTTATCTGAACTCAGGCTCGTCCCTAATTCGGTGCTCAATACTACTCCCAAAAATATACTAGCTCTTATGTTTTACAAACATACTTCTTCTGTGATTTGAAATTAGTGCTCAAAAACTTAGCTCAAAGGCTATCTTGGAAATCTCAGTTTCCCTTCTTGCTTCATTTAGAAAGTTATTACTCTTTTCTGAAAACTAGCCCGAAGGCTCTTTGGAAATCTCAGTTTCCGTTCTTATTTAAATGTGAAAATAGTTTAAATCTCTTTGGGAATACATAGTCCCCATATACTTCTTTGAAGAATTGAACTTCAAACTCTACTCTTTAATCTTTACTCAACTTTGAACTTTAAATCTTAAAACAAAGTTAGGCATTTGTAAAAGACCTTTGAGAACTTTGATGAACTTAACTTGACTTAACTCTGACTTTGATCTTAACTGTTCTTGACTTTACTCTTAATTTTACTTGAATTGAATTATGTATTCAAGGATTATGATTTGTGATAGAAAAGGTCTTATGATGTTTAGGAATGATTTCGAATAGCTAAAACTGTGAAAAGTTATGAAATCGTCGTCTTGGAACAAGTCCGCAACGCGTAGATGTTTTAAGAAATTACTTGCGAAATTAAATTTTGAGATAGAGGAGTCCACGTCCTAACCGCGACACAGAGCAACTTTTGGTTCACTGGGGGAGCAAGTCCGCGACGCGGACTTGCGTGCCAGATCACGCTCGACTTTTTCCTTTTTCGTTTTACAACCCCAATTTGCCTAAATTCGAATATTTTCCTCAAATTCATTTTAGATCCCGATACCCAGCATATGTATTCGAGAACCTAACTCAAAACAACTCTAAAACACAACGTAAAGGTCTCAGAAACTCCACAATTTAACCCAATTCAAGAACAACATTCAAATTCAAGAATTCATGTCAAGAACACCAACTTTCAAACTCTTTTAGGACGAATTGCGCTGAACTAAACGTGTTTGGCGCGTGGGTGAATGAACCCAATGCTATGAAATACTGACATACCTTGTAGGGATCACCCCCGACGAAATCCACAAGCAAGCCACGACGATCTTGAACGTTCTTGCTTCCTCTTTTCCTTTCTCCTCTTTTCTCCTCTTTTTTTCTCTTCTCTCAAAACTCTAACTCCTTTGGTAAAAGTGTAAACTGATCCAATTCAGATTAGACCCCTAATTAATTACCAAAAATGAATTAAAATAAAAGGGTAAGGAAAAGACCAAACTACCCTTTTAAAATTAGGATTGAACTTTCCTTATTCCAACAACCCAACTTCCAAAGGGCATAACTCACTCATACAAATTTGAAATCACGCAAACTCGGTGACGTTGGAAAGTTTATTCCAAGATATTTCCAACCATATCTGAAAATATACCTAACTCATCCTGATCTAGGATTTATGGCCGTTTGAAGTTGACCAAAAACTCACTTTTCCTAACTTAAAACAATTTTCCAAATTTTTCATTCTTTCCAAAAATGACTATTTTCAGTTCTTAGCTTCTTCCTAGCTATTTCAAATTGCGAGAATGTTACAATATCTCCCCCTTGGGAATATTCATCCTCGAATGAGATTACTCTTACTAGGCTAAGGGTGTAACATGCAACAATCAGTTCAAGCACCCACAAGCAAAAGCAAAACGACATGCCAACTCAAAATTTAAAGAGTACTAAGAAGACAATTAGTACCTTGATATAGATTTTTTCCGTATTCAAAGAGATGTGGATATCTCTTCTTCATATCCTCTTCAGCTTCTCAACAAATTGGTTCCTCCAAAGGGCCTTGAATGATGCTACCTCTTTTGTTCTCAATCCGCGAACTTGGCGGTCTAGAATCTGAATAGGAATTTCCTCATAAGATAAGTTATCCTTGATCCCAATATTTTCAGTTGGTATGATTAATGAAGGATCGCCCATGCACTTCTTCAACATGGAGACGTGAAATACTGGATGAACCGCGACCAACTCTTGTGGTAGCTCCAACTCATAAGCTACATTGCCAATCCTCTTGGATATTCGATAAGGTCCAATATACCAGGGACTAAGTTTCCCCTTCTTACCAAACCTCATAACACCCTTCATGGGTGAAAGTTTTAATTATACCCAATCATCTACTTCGAACTCTGACGCCCTTCTCCTAACATCAGTATAGGATTTTTGACGACTCTGTGCCATTTTCAACCTCTCTTGAATCACTTTCACCTTCTCCATAGCTTGATGCATTAAATCTGGTCCTACCAAACCAGCTTCACCAACTTCAAACCATCCAATAGGAGATTTGCATCTTCTCCCATAAAGAGCTTTATAAGGAGCCATTTGGATGCTAGAGTGGTAACTGTTGTTGTAAGCAAACTCGATGAGAGGTAGGTGATCATCCCAATTCACTTTGAAATCAATCAAACAGGCCCTCAACATATCTTCTAAAGTCTGAATAGTGCGCTCTACTTACCCATCAGTCTAAGGATGAAAGGCAGTACTTAAGTTCACCATTGAACCCAAGCCTTTTTGAAAATATTTCCAGAATTGTGCAGTAAATTGTGTACCTCTATCTGAAATAATGGAGATTGGGACTCTATGAAGTCTTACCACCTCCTGAATATATAACCTGGCATAATCTTCTGCTGAATGGGTAGTCTTTACCGGCAGAAAATGGGCTGATTTTGTCATTCTATCGACAATCACCCAAATAGAATCATGTTGTTTGCGAGACCTTGGTAAACCTGTGATGAAGTCCATATTTATCATCTCCCACTTCCATTCCGAAAGTTCTATATTCTGAGCCAAACCATCGGGCCTTTGGTGCTCTACTTTAACTTGTTGGCAATTCGGGCACTAGGCAACAAATTCAGCAATGCCCTTTTTCATACCATTCCACCAATATACTTCTCTCAAATTGCGATACATCTTTGTGGAACCCGGATGAATGGAATATCTGGAGCTATGAGCTTTTTCCATGATCCTCTCTTGGAGTCTATCCACCATTGGTACAGACAACCTACCTTGATATCTCAATACACCATCTCCCCCTTGTTCAAAAGCCAATACTTTTTGCTTTTGAACATTTGCCTTCAACTCAAGCAAAATGGGATCTTGGTCTTGTTTTTGTTTCACTTCTGACACTAATGATGACAGCCCCATTCGTCACCACTATTCCTCCTTCTGTGGAATTCATACGTCTGACTCCCAAGTGTGCAAACCTGTGCACATCTTTTGCTAACTCTCTCTTTTCTTCTTCAACATGGGTGGTACTAACCAAAGACAACCTACCCAAGACATCATCAACAACATTAGCCTTACCTGGGTGGTAAAGAATACTCATGTCATAATCCTTGAGTAATTCTAACCCCCTTCTCTGTCTGAGGTTAAGCTCTCTCTGGGTGAACACATATTGAAGGCTCTTATAATCAGTGAATTTATCAACATGAACACCATACAAATAATGACGCCATATCTTCAAAGTGAATACTACAGCAGCCAACTCTAAGTTGTGGGTTGGGTAGTTCTTCTCATGAACTTTCAACTGTCTAAAGGCATAAGCTATAACTTTGCCATTCTGCATTAAAACACAACCCAAACAAACTCTAGATGCATCACAACACACCACGAAACCTTGAGTACCTTCCGATAAGGTCAAAACTGGGGCAGTAGTCAACCTCTTGTTCAATTCCTGAAAGCTTTTCTCACAAGCTTCAGACCATTGAAACTTCACTGTTTTCTGAGTCAACTTGGTCAAAGGAGATGAAATGACGAGAAACCTTCTACAAACCTTCTATAATAGCCAGTCAAACCCAAGAAACTCCTAATATCCGTTGGATATGTGGGTCTAGGTCAAAGGAGTATCATCTTTAATTCCCTCTCCAGACACAATATGACCTAAGAATGCCACAGACTCAAGACAAAATTCTCACTTAGAGAATTTAGCATATAACTCACTATCATTCAAAGTCTGGAGAACTATTCTGAGATGACTAGCATGATCTTCTTCATTCTTTGAATAGATTAGTATGTCGTCAATGAAGACGATAACAAACATATCTAAATAAGGTTTCAATTGGTCGAACCAAAGGACATGACCAAAAACTCATAATGACCATATCGGGTTTTGAAAGCTGTCTTTGGAATATCACATTCCCTTACTCTTAACTGATGGTAGCCAGATCTGAGATCTATCTAAGAAAAATAGGTGGCACCCTGAAGTTGATCGAATAAATCAACTATCCTTGGAAGAGGATACTTATTCTTGATGGTAACCTTGTTCAACTGACGGTAGTCTATACACATCCTAAGGGAACCATCTTTCTTTCTCACAAATAAAACCGGAGCGCCCCAAGGTGAGACACTTGATCGAATAATGCCCTTATCTAACAGATCCTTTAACTGTTCTTTTACCTCTTTCAACTCTGCTGGTGCTATTATGTATGGCAAAATAGAGATAGGACGAGTATTTGGAAGAAGATCTATACCGAAGTCTATCTCTCTCTCAGGAGGGACTCCGGGAAGATAATCTGGAAAGACTTCTCTAAACTCTTTTACTACCGAAACTGACTGACTAGGAGGTACCTCAACACTTGAGTTATTAACTCAAATTAAGTGATAGACACACCCTATAGAAACTAACTTTCTTGCCTTAAGGTACGAAATGAAACGACCCTTAGGCATTGCTGAATTGCTTTTCCACTCTAAGACTGGCTCATTTGGAAACTGAAACTTGACTACTTGAGTTCTACAATCAACTGAGGCATAACAGGCATGAATCTAGTCCATACCAAGAATGACATCAAAATCTACCATGTCTAACCTAATTAAATCAGCCATGGTACTCTTGTGATTGACGAAAATGGGAAAATCATGATAGACTCTTTCTGCGAGAATAGACTCCCCCAACAGGTGTAGAAACACTGAAGAGCTCAAGATGTTACTCTGGAAGAACATCAAAACTGAAGACTTGGATCATACCAGTAACAACATCTAGCAAATCCTCTTGCTCTCGGTGACTAGTGATAGCATAAAGATGGTTTCCTTCTCCGCCTGCCCTTGAAGTAACTCATCTAGATACATCTCTATTTGATGAAGCAACTGAAGAAGACTGGGCTCTATTGCCCTCTTTACCATTACTCTGTCTGCTCTTAGGGCACTATCTCATAAAATGACCGTTCTGACCACACTTGAAGCAACTAGTGGAGCCATCATGACACACCACTGAGTGGCTCTTACCACACTTAGTACATGCAGGAGTCTTAGTACCTCCTTGTGCCTTACTACCTTGCGTATGCATAGGTCTAGCTCTAAAGTTCTGGAATTTCTGACTATTGTACTCACATTTATTTCTTGGTGCAGGTGCACTAGTAGATGATGAAGCAGATCCTTTCTGCTCATGTTGGAAAGAAGACCGATTCACATTACTCTTTTGCTACCCGGATTCATTCCCTGATGTCTTAGCCCTCTTATTCTTAAACTCTTCTCTATCCCTTAACTTATCCTCATCAATTTGTTGCGCATGGAACATTAGCCTTGTTATGTCCATGTCACCTATTTGCATCACAACCTTACTTTCCTTACTTGTCAGATTACAAAACCAAATAACGAATACACTCTTCATGCTCCTCATGTCGGCAACCATCTCTTTGCTTCTCTTAGATCATGGGGAAAGAAACCCCCATGAAAGCACTCTCAAAACAGTCCAACTCACAAATGGTTACGCATAAGCACGAGTTAGAAAGAAACTTTAATAGAAATACACTCTATCGCACGAAGTGAGTATGAAAGAAGTGAATGAATTCCTAAATGTTGCAGCCTCCTAATTATAGATGTAGCGCGCTTCACCGATAACTAGGACTCTACAGACACGAATTCATAGACTCCCTAGGACTCTTGAACTCTGTGCTCTGATAACAAGTTTGTCACACCCCGAGCCTACACCTTGGGCGGGACTGGCACTCGAAGACTATTGCTGGCCCCAAGCGAACCCTTGGCCTAGCTTACTTACTCAGCGGAAGACAATTTTCATATCTATAATGATCAATGAACTTAACTGAACTGAATAATAAAATAACTGAGAAAGTTTTAAAGATCAAACATTCAACTTGGCCAAAAGTGGCAACCCAAGTCTTAACAATAAGAAATGATAAAGAAAAGACTTAAAGGACTAACATCTGACTATCTATGAAACCTCTAAAACAACTGAGATAGATGTTGGTACAAACCCCACAACATCCTAATGAACTAACTAGAAAGCAATGAAAATAGATCTTCCAGAATGCAAGGAGGCTCACCGACTGAATCTGAACTGCTCACTGGATCAATGGTGCGCTGGGATGTTGATTCTAGTTACGTGTGTCTGCATCATAAGATGATGCAGGCCAACTAGCATCAGTACATTAAATGTACGAGTATGCGAGTTGGAATGCTAATACAACATAGGCTTGAAAAGGAATCTTTGCAAGTGAAAAAATGGTATGGCCTTCTTTGCAAGTGAAAAAATGATGTCCATTGTAACGAGATGGAAGACTCGATGATTATCCATTGTAACTAGGTAGATGGCTTGATGAGTGTCCAACTTTAATTAGGGGGATGAGTCGGTATCTTGAAAGAGTCATCCGTTTGATGCTTTCATCTGTTCCTGAACTCGAAAAGGAACAATTAATAGACACAATATCACTTTAGGTAGCAACTTGATCAAGAAACTTTAAGAAAAAGTTTAATGAGAAATTGTGTACAAAATTCCTTATCATTTTGAATGATATGAGCAATCATCATTTTTCTCTTGAGCACTTTGTGATCGTTGTAACTCATATATTGTAGGGAAATATTACTCCATAAGCCTACACCTTGGACATGGCCGACACTCGAGAACCATTGCTTGACTCAAGCGAACCCTTGGCCTTGCTCAAATCTCAGCGGAAGACTTACTTAACATAGAATCATCTTAAAAGATAAACTCAAAAAGTAAACACAAAATATATTAAAATATTTAACAACCTAGAATAGGCAACTCAAGCCTAGAACATTAATATTTGAAAATGAAAAGATTCATGAACTATTGTCTATTTATCTATAAAGCCTCTAATACTATGAGGGATGTTGGGACAAAACCCCCTATCATCCAAACAAACTGAAATAACTCAAAAATAAATACGGGCTCCTCTGGAAACTCTAGAACTCAACTGCATCAACGTAGCGCTAGTTGATGATCTTGGTTACCTTTAGGTGGATCATGAAATATACAGGCCAAATGGCGTCAGTACATGGAATTTACGAGAATAAAAGGGGAAATCTAAAACATGATATAAGATTGAACTGGAACTGAAAAAACAACTTACCTCGTCTCAACTCAACTCAACTCATTTCAAAATAAAAACAATAACAATAATGTGATATAAATAAAAGCTTTTAAACTAGTAAATAACAACTCAATGTATTGTACAATACAATATAACTCAGTTTGTATGTAAAAAAATTCAAAATAAACTCTGTTTGGGAGATTCTTTAACCAACAACCATCACTATGAGCTATGTGATGATACAACGTCTCACCCACACTGCCAGAACTTTCCTATACCTTGCTAGGGTAGAGAACTCCTCAACTAAGTAGATCCACTAAGCTATGCTAAAAAGAAATAAGGAATCATCTAAAAAGTATGACCCTTTCTACCCACGTTGGCTACATGGTTTATGGGGGTTGTGATTTATTAGAACCCTTCCCCATATCGGTGCTTCATACTACTACCAAAATATAACATAGCTCATATGTTTCAAAAAAAATATTCCTTCCTCAACCTTGAGATTATTACTCAACAGGTTTCTCTTAAAAGAGATAGTACTCAAAACTCCTCATGAACTCCTTTGGAAATCAGTGTTTCCCCTCATTTTAAATGTAAAAACATTTACTCTTGGGAATACTTTGTTCCCATATATTCATTTTGAAAAATGAAACTCAACTCTATTCATCCTCCAACACAAGTACTCAAGTCTTAAAACAAGTTTTAAAATATTGTAAAAGACTTCTCAAAATGACTCAAAAGAACTCTCAGGACTTTACTCTTAACTCTACATTGAATTTGAATTATGAATTCAAGGGTTATGATTCACGTTATTAATGATCTCTCGATGTTTAGATGTAGTTTAGAGTAGTTAGAATCAATAGGGAGTAAAGGTTCCGTTTAAAAGGACTTTAGACGGAGCAAACGACGGAAAAAGAGTGGGGGCAGGTGACCTTGGCGAATTGCTGGCTCGGGCGCCAACCCCTGAACTTCAAAGACTAGCTTCTGGCGCACTGCTGGTGCGCCGCCCTAGACCTTCTGGCGCATCGAGGGCACGCTGCCTCAGAACTTCTGGTGCATCGTGGGTTTGCCACCCTAGACCTTCTGGCACATCGGGGGCACGCCGCCCCAGCCTCTCCCTAGAACATCCCGAAGGATTTTTCTTCTCCTTTACTGAACCTAATTCGTCTAGGATCAATTTCTTTTCTCAAGTTTTCCTTAGATTCAATCACCCAATACAAGTACACGAGAATATACTTAAAAACAAGCCTCAAACTCATACGTTTATCTCAAAAACTCATACAAAACCATCCTAGTTCAAGAACGAAAGCAATACTTCAAGAATACTTATCAAGATTTTAAACTCATCAATCTTCATGGGCGAATATGAATATGTGAATCATGATTGGCGTGTGGGTGGACGAATCCAACACTATGAAAACTTACGTACCTCGATTTGGTGAAACAAATCCTTGATTTGCAAGAAACCTTGATCGTTCTTCCTTTTCTCCTTTTTTCCTCTTCTTGAACTCCTCTCAATACCCTAAGCATAAATTAGGATTGTAAAACTAACCCAAATAAGATTTGACACCAAAATATTTACTAAATTCGTTCTAATCTTATGGGGTAAGCAAAAGACCAAAATACCCCTCACTAATTTGGGAAACTTTCCTTAACTGGATAGGCTGACTTCAAACGGGAATATCTCCCTCATACGAGCTCAAAATTTAGCAAACTCGGTGGTGTTGGAAACAAGATTCAAAGAAATTTTATTTGATATCTTATGGGCCACATAACTCATCTTGTACTGAAAGTTATAGTCATTTTAAGTTGACCCAAAATTCACAACTTAAGCACAACTTGAAATATTTCCAACTTGGATCTTTCCAAATTAGTTCTTTCTAAATTTAGCTCTTTCAAAATACCAAGGTGTTACATGAAATTTGTACGAGGCATTGATGGCTCGTATCCTGAATTTATTTTTTTCCATTCTACAATGCCGTAGATTTTGAAGTCGACTTTAAACTTCAGGAGTTGCTGGCGATCATTTGAAGTTGACTATCGAACTTTTGACAGAACTTGTTAGAATTTTTGAGGTCTTCCTCAAAAATTTTGTCCTAGTAATATCTCTTGACAAATATGGAAATGATCTCTAATTATCTGTCCCAATAAATTATGTCCCAATTTTTATTAAGAGGATAAAATATCACGCCCCGAGCTTAAACCCTAGGCGGGACTGTCACTCGAGAACCATTGTTGGCCCCAAGACCCCAAGAAAACCCTTGTCCTAGCTTACTTAACTCAGCGGAAGACATAACTTAACAACATAATCTCAAAACATAACTTTAAATAGATAAAAAGTTTAGCCAAAACGGCAACTTAGGTCTCAAACAACATCTGAAAGATAAGGAAAAAACATCTGAACTACTAATTGTCTATGAAGCCTCTAAAAAAAAGAGGGATGTTGGGACAGGACCCCCGATCATCCTAACAACTAAAAACTGGAAAGCAAATGATAAAAAGAGTCCTCCGAAATGCAAGGAGGCTCACCAACAGACTATGAATGCTGAACCTGATCAACGAGGTGCTGGATGCTGATCCTGGTTCCCTGCGTCTGCATCATAAGACAATGCAAGCCAACTGGCATCAGTACATTGAATGTACGAGTATACGAGTTGGAATACTAACAAACATAGGCTTGAAAAGACATTATGAAGGAAACACTTACCTTGGCTTTTCTCAACTCATGAATAATTCAACTCAATATAAGGCTATAAAACTCATGCACTATATATGGAAAGCCTTTTAAACAGTAAAAACAACTTAGTTCGTTAAAGAAAATGTAATAACAAACTCAATTTTCCTTATATAATAAAGTAATATAGTTTCTGTGGAAGATTGTCTAATCGAAAACCACCACTATGAGCCTAAGTGGTGATACAACGTCTTGCCCACGCTGCCAGAATTGTCCTATACTTTGCCGTCATATAGAACGCTTAACTTAGTGGATCCACTAGCTTAACTTATGTGATCATCTAAAAAAGTATGACACATTAATACCCATGATGGCTACATGGTTTATGGAGACTTGAGTTATTCTGAACTCGCATCCCCATATCGGTACTCAATACTACTCCCAAAAATATACTTAGCTCATATGTTTTTGAAATAACTTCTTTCTTGGGTTTGAGATAATTACTCAAAACTTAGCTTAAAAGCTCTTGGAATCGATGATCCCTTTTCTTTCTCAAAATGTGAAAACATTTTCATACTTCTTGGGAATACTTAGTTCCCATATACTTCTTTGAAGAAATGAAACTTCAAATCTTTAATCTCTGCTTAACTTGAACTTAAGTCTTAAAACAAAGTGAAAATGTTTGTGAAAGACTTTTGAAAACTTTAAGAATTTATCTTGACTTAACTCTTGACTTCCTGACTTGACTCTTAACTGATCCTCGAATTGAATTATGGATTCAAGAATCGTTATTTGTGATTGGAAGGATCTCATGATGTTTAGGAATGATTTTGAATAGCTAAACCTGAGAAAAGTTAGGAAATCACTATTTTGGAACAAGTTCGAGACGCGGAGGTGCGTGCCAGATTGCACTCGACTTTCTCGTTCTTCATTTTCCAGCACCAATTCGCCTAAACCCTAATAGTTTCCTCAAATTCATTTTAAATCTTGATACCCAGCATATGTACTCAAGAACCTAACTCAAAACAACGCTAAAACTCAACGTAAAGATCTCTGAAACTCCTCAATTTATCCTAATTCAAGAACAACATTTAAATTCAAGAATACATGCTAAGAATATCAATTTTCAAACTCCTTAGGATGAATTTCGCTGAACTAAACATGTTTGGCGCGTGGGTAAATGACCCCAACGCTATGAGAGACTCACATACGTTGTAGGATCAATTCCTTGGCGAATCCACAACCAAATCGATCGTTCTTGGCGAATCATGCTTTTCCTTTACTCTTGCGTTCTTTCTCAAGGAAAAACCTAGCTCTATTCTTCAAAAGCGTAAACTGAACTAACTCAGTTTGACCCCAATTAATTTACTCAAAACGGATTTAATTAACTGGGTAAGGAAAAGACCAAACTACCCTTCAAAAATCCGGATTGAGCATTTCCTTATTCGAACAACCCAACTTCTAAAGGGAATAACATACTCATACAAACTCGGAATCGCGCAAACTTGGCGGCGTTGGAAATATCATTTCAAGAGCTTTCCAACAATACCTGGAACTACACCTAACTCAGCTTGAGCTAGGAGTTATGGCCGTTTGAAGTTGACCAAAAACTCAGTTTTCCTAACTTAAACAATTTTCCAATTTTACACTATTTCCAAAAATGACTATTTCCAATTATAAGCCTCTTCCTAGATATTTCAAATTTTGAGATGTTACATAAAATAAAATCACACTAGGTATATGACCGAGCCGTCATGGCACCTACATATTTTGTTGATCCAGGAATCAGGTTAAATCTAGTTTCAATCCTTTAGATGATTAATACTGCAAATAATTTGAGAGAATATCATCAGTAGAAAATGTACAATATGAATATGATGAAATAGAAAAATGATATTTTTTGTGATATTCAAATCCTAAAGAAAAAAGATATGTCACAATTTTAGACGAACGACCCAATAAAGTAAAATAAGTGTCTCACACTAATGAGATTAGCCTAATGTCACATTTTACAATGGACAACCCAAAAACCTCCTATAATAGCCAGCTAAACCCAAGAAACTCCTAATATCAGTTGGAGATGTGGGTCTGGGCCAATTCTGCACTGCCTCAATTTTCTGAGTATCAACTTTAATTCCCTCTCCAGACACAATATGGCCTAACAATGCCACAGACTCCAGCCAAAACTCACACTTAGAGAACTTGGTGTACAACTTTCTATCTTTCAAAGTCTGAAGAACTATTCTGAGATGAGTTGCATAATCTTCTTCATTCCTTGAATAGATTAGTATGTCATCAATGAAGAAGATAACAAACAGATCTAAATAAGGTTTGAAGACTCTATTCATAAGGTCCATGAACGCTGCTGGTGCATTAGTCAAACCAAAGGACATGCCCAAAAACTTATAATGACCATAACGGGTCCTGATAGCTGTCTTTGGAATATCACATTCCCTTACTCTTAACTGATGGTAGCCAGATCTGAGATCTATCTTAGAGAAAAAGAAGCACCCTGAAGCTGATCGAAAAGATCATCAATTATCGGAAGAGGATACTTGTTCTTGATTGTAACCTTGTTCAACTGACGGTAATCTATACACATCCTAAGGGAACCATCTTTATATCAATAAGATCGGAGCACCCCAAGGTGAGACACTTGGTTGAATAAAACCTTTCTCTAAAAGATCTTTCAGCTGCTCCTTCATTTCTTTCAACTCTGTTGGTGCCATTCTATAGGACGAGTATCTGGAATGATGTCTATGCCGAAGTCTATTTCTCTCTCATGAGGGACTATGGGTAGATCATCAGGAAAGACTTCTGTAAACTCTTTTACTATCGGAACTGACTAAATGGGAGGTATCTCAACACTAGAGTCATTAGCTCGGACTAAGTGATAGACACAACCCTTAGAAACTAACTTTCTCACCTTCAGGTACGAAATGAAACGACCTTTAGGCGCACCTTTAGGCACTGTTGTACTACTCTTCCACTCTAAGACTGGCTCATTAGGAATCTGAAACTTGACAACTCGAGTCCTACAATCAATGAAGGCATAACAGGCATAGAGCCAGTCCATAACCAAAATGACATCAAAATCTACCATGTGTAACTTAATTAAATCAGCCATGGTGTCTTCGTGATTGAGGGAAATGACACAATCATGATATACTCTCTCAGCTAGAATAGACTCCCCAACAGGTGTAGAAACACAAAACGGTTCACAGAGTTTCTCAGGAAGAACATCAAACTTAATTGTAACATAAGGGGTTACAAAATATAAAATTGCTCCTCGGTCTAGCAAAGCATAAACATCAAAAGAAAAGACTTTAATAATACTAATGACAACATCTGGAGAGTTCTCTTGCTCTTGGCGATTTGTGATCGCATAAAAATGGTTTGCTCCTCCACTAGTACCAGAAGTAGCCCCTCTAGGTGCAGCCCTGTCTGGTGGAGCAACTAATGAAGATTGGTCCCTATTGCCCTGATTGCCACTACTTTGTCTATTCTTAGGACACTCGTTCTTGAAGTGACCCTTTTGCCCACACTTGAAACAACCTGTCTGGCCATCACGATAATTACCTGGGTGGGTCCTACCACACTTAGCACATGTAGGAGCCCAGTTACCTCCTTGTGCAACACTACCTTGAGACTGTGCAGGTCTAGCTCTAAAGTTCTGTGAATTTTGGCCATTATACTCACCTTTGTTTCTAGGTGCAAGTGCACTAGCAGATGATGGAGCAGATCCCTTTTACTTTTGCTGAAAGGACGAATGGTTCACATTACCTTTCGACTGCCCAGACTCATTACCTGTCTTTGTTTCTTACTTCTGAACTCTTCCCTGTCCCTCAGCCTCTCTTCATCAACCTGCTACACATAAACAATCAACCTTGATATGTCCATGTCAACTATCAACATCGCTGCCCTGCCTTCTTTGCTTGATAGACGGGACAACCCAGCAACAAACAATGTCATTCTACTCCTCATGTCCCTAACCATTTCTGGAGCATAATGAGATACTTGGGTGAACTTCAACCCATACTCGTGCACACTTAGAGAATCCTGCTTAAGTGTAAGAAATTATCATACCTTAGCCTCTTTCAATTCTCGGGGAAAGAATCGCCCCAAAAAAGCCTCTTCAAAATAGTCCCAACTCGTAGGTGGTGCATCCTCAGCTCTAGCCCCTTTCCACTGGTCGAACCAAGTTCTAGCGACATTCTTCAGTTGATATGTAGCTAGCTCAACTCTCTCAGTATCAGCAACATGCATCACATCAAACACTCTTTTTAGTTCATCAACAAAGTTCTCTAGATCCTCAAGAGTGCTTGATCTAGTGAAACTTGGAGGATTCATTCTCAAGAACTCACGAATCGTTGAAGTTTCAACCTCTTCTTGTTGAGCTCCTCTTTGCTGCCCAACTTGGTTAGTCACCGCTTGGCTCAACATTTTGATAGCCTCACAGAACTCAGCATTAGTAACTTCCCTTTGAGGTTGCACTTTAGGTGCATTGGGTAACTCTTGCTCGTCAACTTTTCTCCTAGATGGATGACCTCTGACTACTTTTCATGGAGACATGATTATCTGAAAACACGCGCAAGCACGAATTAGAAGGAAACATTTTAGAGATCAAACTCTAACGCATGAAATAAGTGTGAAAGAAGTGAGATAGTTCCTAAATGTTGCAGCCTCCTAATTATAGATGTGGCGCGCTTCACACCGATAACTAGGACTCTACAGACACGACTTCATAGACTCCCTAGGACTCTTGAACTCTGGGCTCTGATACCAAGTTTGTCACACCCCAAGCTTACACCCTAGGCGGGACTGGCACTCGAGAACCATTGTTGGCCCCAAGTGAACCCTTGGCCTGGCTTACTTAACTCAGCGGAAGACATAACTTAACAACATGATCTCAAAACATAACTTTAAATAGATATAAAGTTTAGCTAAAATGGCAACTTAAGTCTCAAACAACATCTGAAAGATAAGGAAAAGACATTTGAACTACTAACTGTCCATGAAGCCTCTAAAACAAAGAGGGATGTCGGGACAGGACCCCCGATCATCCTAACAACTGAAAACGGGAAAACAAATTATAGAAAGAGTCCTCCGGAATGCAATAAGCGAGTCTCACCAATAGACTTTGAGTGTTGAACCTGATCAACGAGGCGCTGGATGCTAATCCTAGTTACCTGTGTCTGCATCATAAGATGATGCAGGCCAACTGCCATTAGTACATTGAATGTATAAGTATGCGAGTTGGAATGCTAACAAACATAGGCTTGGAAAGAGATTATGAAGGAAACACTTACCTTGGCTCTTCTCAACTAAAATACAATAACAAAATAAAATTTACTTATATAATAAAGTAATATAGTTTCTATGGGAATTTCTCTAACTGACAACCACTACTATGAGCCTAAGTGGTGATACAACGTCTTGCCCACGCTGCCAGAACTGTCCTATACTTTGCCGTCATATAGAACGCTTAACTTAGTGGATCCACTAGCTTAACTTATGTGATCATCTAAAAAGTATGATCCATTAATACCCATGATGGCTACATGGTTTATGGAGACTTGAGTTAATATGAACTCGCATCCCCATATCGGTGCTCAATACTACTCCCAAAAAATATACTTAGCTCATATGTTTTTAAAACAACTTCATTCTTTGGCTTGAGATAATTACTCAAAACTTAGTTTAAAAGAACTTGTAATTGATGTTCCCTTTTCTTTCTCGAAATGTGAAAACATTTTCAAACTTCTTGGGAATACTTAGTTCCCATATACTTCTTTGAAGAAATGAAACTTCAAATCTTTACTCTTTGCTTAACTTGAACTTACGTCTTAAAACAAAGTGAAAATGTTTGTGAAAGACTTTTGAAAACATTAAGAATTTATCTTGACTTAACTCTTGACTTCCTGACTTGACTCTTAATTGATCCTCGAATTGAATTATGGATTCAAGAATCGTGATATGTGATTGAAAGGATCTTATGACGTTTAGGAATGATTTTGAATAGCTAAACTTGAGAAAAGTTACGAAATCACCATCTTGGAACACGTCCGCGATGCAGAGATGGTTTAAAATAATACTCGCAAAATTTAATTTTCAGACAGAGGAGTCTGCATCCTAACTGCGACGCGAAGCAACTTTTTGCTCACTGGGGGAGCAAGTCCGCCATGTGGATGTCACGACCCGAGCCTACACGACAATAGAGAACCATTGTTGGTGCCCAAGCGAACCCTCATCCTGACTGACTTCAAGCAGAAGACTAACTCAAGCATACAAAGCTTAGAAACTGAATAAATATTAAAGAAACTTAAATAGAAAGCTTTAACTCAAAAGAAAACTACAAATAAAATAAATTGTTCAACTCGCCATAGAATAGGCAACGTAAGTCTTTAAACCATTTAATAAAATAAATGATACATACTTCTCAACTATACTCATTATCTATGAAGCCTCTAACTAATAAAGGTGGAAGTCGGGACAAGACCCACGACATCCTGACTAAACTGAAAAGTAAATGAAATCCTCCGAAAACAAGGAGGCTCACCATAGCTAACTGAACTCCCGGATACATCAACGAAGCTCCTGTTGATGATCCTGAATACATGTGTCTGCATCATGAAAAGATGCAGGCCAAATGGCTCAGTACATGGAATGTACGAGCATGTAAGAGGAATTCTACAGAATAACATAAGCTTGAAATTTGATAAAAAGGAAACATACTTAACTCTTCTCAAACTTACTCAACTCAAGGAATACTCAAGGATACTCAATGAATAACTTAACTCAATATAAAGCAATAAAGCATATGCAATATATAGAAAGCCTTTAAAACAAAAGAAAACAACTTAGTTCGTTAAAGAAAATGCAATAACAAACTCAACTTTACTTATATAATAAAGTAATATAGTTTCTGTGGTTGTTTCTCTAACCGACAACCACCACTATGAGCCTAAGTGGCGATACAACGTCTTGCCCACGCTGCCAGAATTGTCCTATACTTTGTTGTCATATAGAACACTAAACTTAGTGGATCCACTAACTTAACTTATGTGATCATCTAAAAAGTATGACCCATTAATACCCATGATGGCTACATGGTTTATGGAGACTTGAGTTAATATGAACTCGCATCCCCCATATCGGTGCTCAATACTACTCCCAAATAATATACTTAACTCATATGTTTTTAAAACAACTTCTTTCTTTTGTTTGAGATAAATACTCAAAACTTAGCTTAAAAGCTCTCTTGGAATCGATGTTCCCTTTCTTGCTCAAAACTCTTTCGGAAATCTCAGTTTCCTCTCATCTTAAATGAAAACATTTACTCTTGGGAATACTTAGTTCCCATATATCATTTTAAAGAAAATGAACTCTACTCTTACTCTTTACTCAACTTCAAAGCTTAAGTCTTAAAACAAAGTTTAAACATTTGTGAAAGACTTCTTAAAATATGGTTCACGCCGAATTATGGACTTGAACGACTCAATGCAAGGTTTTCAATAACCATAGATAGAACTCAAATACTTGGAACTCAAGAACTTCAATAATACTACTAACTTCAAGAATGCTCAACTTAGAGGGTTCATGCGGAATTATGGACATGAATAACCCAACTCGAGGACTTCACGGGTAACATGTAATAGGCCCATGATTAGGAATGTAATCTCAAATGGGTTAGAAGCTCAATATTTAAGACTTAGGACATGGAGATATTACTCCTCTCATAGATACTCAGCTTATGGAGTTCATGCGGAATTTATGGGCATGAACGACTTGACTCGTAGGTCTACATATAATTATGGAACTCATGATACAACTCTTCTCATTCTCATACTTACTTTCTCAAAATTTAACTCAAATCGATTATGGATCTCAAAGGATTCACAATTGAACTCAAAACTTTCTGGAACTCTAATATTAACTCTCTCTTGAATGTGAATTATAAATTCAAGAGTTATGGTTCATGCTATGAAAGATCTCGTGATGACAAAGTAGACTCATGAATACATTCTCCTCACTCTCATTCTCACTTTCTCGAGTCTTGAAACAAGTTACTAGAAATTGTAGAAGACTCCTCAAAAAGACTCAAAGGAACTTTCTTAGAATGTTCAAAATAATTCTCAAAATTTAACTCTCAACTCTACCTTGAATTTGAATTATTAATTCAAGGTTAGGATTCATGTTATGAATGATTTCTAAGTGTTTAGAAGTAGTTTAGAGTGATTAGAATAAAAGGGAGTGAAGGTACATTTGAAAGGGACTCAAATTGGACAACCGACGGAAATAGAGTACGGGCAGGCGACCCTGGCGCATTCCGGGCGTGGGGCAACATCGCCTAACTTCAGAGACTGCATATAGACGCACTGCAGGGGCGCCGCCGCCCCAGCTCCCCTGGGCGCTTCTGGAGCACGGCCCCAACCTTTCCCAAGGTCAAGTTCGACGAATTTCGCTTCTCGTTTACTGACCCTAAATTGATTTAAATGGATTTCTTTTCTCAAGTTTTCCTTATATTCAATCACCCAAAATAAGTACACACTAATCCACTCAAAACAATCACTTTAATCTCAAAATATCATCAAATACCCAATACAACAAGATTTAGAATGAACTTCAAGAACACCTATCAAGAACTCATCAAGAACTCTTATCCTTCAACTTTAAGAATGAAATTGAGCTGAAAATAACATGATTGGTGTGTGGGTGAACAAACCCAACACTATGGAAGCTTACATACCTTTTAGCGATCAAACCCATGACAAAAATCTACTACAACACGCAAGAATCCTGACGAACGCTTGATCATCTCCTCTTTTCTCCTCTTTTCTCTTCTTTTCTCTTCTTGAACTATCACCTAAAACCCTAGGCGTAAACTAGGATTATAAAACTGAACCTAATCATATTAGACCCCTAAAACCCTACTAAAAATGAATTAATTCTGATTTGGTAAGGAAAAGATCAAAATACCCCTCTAAAATCCGGTTTTGACTTTCCTTATCTAGACACCCCAACTTCGAATGCACATATCTCCCTCATACGAACTCGAAACTAAGAAAACTCGGTGGCATTGAAAAGATAATTCAAATATATTCCCTATGGTGTCTGGTATCACAGCTAAATCAACTTTATATATAATTTATGGTCGTTTGAAATCGAACCATAACTCATACTTAGCTTAACTTGCAAAATTTCAGATTTTTGGTATTTCCAATTTAGTTCCTTTTTAAACTTAAGGTGCTACATCTAGTGAACTTAACACTTAAGAAATCTTAATTTCTCGGTAAAATTCTAGTCACAACGAAGGACGGTTCAAGTCTTATCTCAAAATTTTTCTGGGGTGTTACAATATCTCCCCCTTGGGATCATTCATCCTTGAATGACGACTGGACTGGGTTACTCTTACTAGTGTGTGCGTATAATGGTATGCTCTTACTATATTCAAGCTTAACCTAAATCCTTAGGTTCGAGTTCTATACCTCTCTATAAGGAATCTCATCCCAAAACTATTACTCTTTACCACCACATTCAAGCTTAGTACTCGAACAACTCTATGGTGAATGATTGTTTTTTTTTACATTCTAAACTAGCCATGGTTTGGAACAAAGAAGAGGCCATATGTCATGCTCCGAGCCTATACCGTGGACATGGCTGACACTCGAGAATCATTTTAGATCCCCAAGAGAACCATTGGCCTGACTGACTATTTAGCGGAAGAGTTACTCAAGCATAAAGAAGATTGAAATACATAAATAAACTCAATACTCTCTGTCACGACCAAAAAATTCACATGTCGTGAGGGCACCTATGTTCCAAACTGATAGGTAAGCCAATTCATTAGTTTTACCAATTTAATTGAATAAGTAAGGTCAAAGATAAACAACAAGCGGAATACCTCAACCACTAAATATTTCATAAGTAGGAATTGCGGGAAGCTAAAATACTGTCACGCCTCGAGCCTACACCCAGGGCGGGACTGGCATTAGAGAACCATTGCTGGCCCCAAGAGAACTCTTGGCCTGGATTACTTACTCAGCAGAAGACTTAACTTAACAAAGATAAACCCATATAACTCAAGAATGTTAATAAAAAAGAATTCATCTAGCCAATAAGGCAAAAACTCAAGTCTTTAAACAATATCTGAAATGAACAAGACTAAAGAACTATACCCATCCGTCTATGAAGACTCTAAACAATGTAGGATGGCAGGACATAACCCCCGACCATACTAACAACTGAAATACTAGAAAACAAAGTAAAAGGAATCCTCCAGAAAGGAAGGAGGCTCACCAACTGACTCTGAGTGCTCAACTGGATCACCGAGGTGCTGGATGATGATCCTAGTTACGTGTGTTTGCATCATAAAATGATGCAGGCCAAATGGAATCAGTACATTGAATCTATGAGTATGCGAGGGGAGAAACTAAACATAACGTAAGCTTGAAAGAAATCTTAAAGGAACACTTACCTTGGCTTTACTCAACTCATGAATAACTTAACTCAATATAAAGTAATAAAACACATGCAATATATGGCAAGCTTTTAAAACAATAGAAAAACAACTCAGATTGTTAAAGAAATGCAATAACAACTCAACTTACTCATCTAATAAAGTAATGTAATTTTTGTGGGAGTTTCTCTAACCGACAACCACCAAGTGGTGATACAACGTCTTTCCTATGCTGCCAGAACTATCCTATACTTTGCCGTCATATAGGACACCTTAACTAATTGAATCTACTAGTCTATGCTAAAAAGCACTAAGAATTCAGCTAAACAATATATTCCTTTACTACCCATGATGACAACATGGTTTATGGAGACTTGAGTTATTATGAACTCACGTCCTAATATCGGTGCTCAATACTACTCTCAAAATATACCTAGCTCATGTGTTTTTAAAACAAAACTCTTTCTTTGGTTTGAGAGAATTACTCGAAACTTAGATTAAAAGCTCTCTTGGAACCGATGTTCCCTTTCTTGCTCAAATGTGAAAACATTTCTAACTCTTGGGAATACTTAGTTCCTGTATAATCTTTGAAGGAAAGAACTTTACTCTTACTCTTTACTCAACTGAAAGCTTCAGTCTTAAAAACAAAGTTAAAACGTTTGTAAAAGACTTTTGAAAAACTTTATGAACTTCTCTTGATCACGATATACTCGCTCAGCTAGAATAGACTCCCCAACATGTGTAGAAACACAAAAGGGTTCACAGAGTTTCTCAGGAAGAACATCAAAACTATTTGCAACATAAGGAGTCACAAAAGATAAACTTGCCCCTGGGTCTAGTAAATCATAAACATCAAGAATAAAGACTTTGATCATACCAGTGGCAACGTCTAGAGAATTTACTTGCTCTTGACGACTAGTGATTGCATAAAGGCGATTTGCTCCTCCTCCAGTACCGAAAGTAGCTCCTCTAGGTGCAGCCCTGTTTGGTGGAGCAACTGATGAAGATTGGGCTCTATTTCCTTGATTCCCATTACCCTGCATGTTCTTAAGTCACTCTTTCATGAAGTGACCCTCTTATCCACATGTACAAACCTGTGGAGCCATCACGATATTTACCTGGGTGGGTTCTACCACACTTAGCACATGCAGGAGCCCAGTTACCTCTTTATGCCATACTACCATGAGACCATGCATGTATAGCTTTGAAATGATGTGAATTCTGACTGTTATACTCACCTTTATTTCTGGGTGCAGGTGCACTAGTAGATGATGGGGCAAGTCCGTTTTCCTTTTGTTGGAAAGAAGACCGGCTCACATTATTTCTTGGCTGCCCGAACTCATTCCCTATCGTCTCAGCCTACTTATTTATGTATTCCTCCTTATCCCTCAGCTTCTCCTCCTCAACTTTTCGCACATAGACCATCAACCTTGCTATATCCGTGTCACCTATTAGCGTTGCAGCCTTACCTTCCTTACTCGACAAACGAGACAACCCAGCAACAAACAAACTCATTCTACTCCTCATATCCGCAACTATCTCCGGAGCATAACGGGATAGTTGGGTGAACTTCGACCTATACTCATGAACACTTAGGGAATCTTGCTTAAGAGTGAGAAACTATTGTACCTTGGCCTCTCTCAGTTCTCGGGGAAAGAAATGCCCCAAGAAGGCTGATATACCGTGAATTTACGGTATTTCTAATGCATTTCACTTACAAGTTGTGTGTGTCTAGGGCCTTTTTGGATTGGTTTTTATGTGTTTTTCTCATATTTTGTAGGAAAGACGTTCAGGTGCGGAAGTAAAGGGATAACTGAAATAACTGTAGAAAGGGCATCTACGGAGGTGATCTACGGACCGTAGGTCGAGTGACACTCCGTAGGTGATGGTCGTAGATCAGCAGGCAAGGCAAATCAGGGAAATCTGAC
>NW_006239087.1:511571-533570 GCF_000226075.1 Solanum tuberosum | reverse complement strand
AGGGATCAACGGACCATAGATCGATCTACGGTGCGTACTAGTGGTTCGTCGTTTGCTTCAGAGACTAATTTTTTTGGAGGATGAAATATTTTCTAAGTCCTGGCTGATGAAAGGGACTCACGGACCGTAGATCCATTGACGGTCCATGAGTCAGTCTCGTGGAATGAAGACGCGTGCCTGAACACACCTTCCTTAATTTGTTTCCCTTTTAATTTAGGACTTGTTTTCTATAAATAGGGCATGTAAACCTCATTTTTATGGGTTAGACATTATTACTTTTGTTTTACTTTGTGACGAGGGAATTAATTTTTACTACCGGAGAAATTCTTGATTTCCAAAGGTTAGTGTTGAAGATTTGGTTTGAAATTCGAGTTGAAATTCTGGCTTTATTTTTATCAACTACGTAAGTTCATAATTCTTTCATCTAAAACAATGAATTGTGTTCATATGATTATGGGTAACTAAACTCCACAACTAGGGTTGTGGGATCCATGAGCGATTAACAAAGTATTAATAGTCAATAAGCAGTTCTTGAATAGTGTTTTGCATGCATTCATAATTCTTTTGTTCAAAAGTCTTTTTAATGAGTGCACGCGTTAGAACTCGCCTTGTTGCTACCTCCCGGACCAAGGAGGTAATCAACAAGAAAAGAATTATCAACATAGATTTAGTGTGATACTATCTAATAGGCTAGTGTCGATTGGTGCGAAGTAATAACTAAGCCAAACATCGATTATGATCTCTAATATGAGGTAAAGGTAAGGGTTAGTAAATTATACACACGAAGCCGTGAGTTATGAGCTTGTGGTGAACACGTATACCCTAGTTAATTTTCTCATCTTGATAACAACCGAAATTGACTTTTGTTTATTGATTACTTACTGAATTCTTACAATTTGTTTCACAAACCCCCATTTTTTATTACTTGTTTTTGGAAGTACTTTGACTAAACGAATATAAGTGTAAGTTAAGTTAAGTCTAAACCAGTTTCCTCGTGGGATCGACCCCAACCTACAAATTGGGTTCTTTACTTGATAACGATCGCTTATGCTTCTTTAGGGAGGTGTAATTTGAGCGTATCAAAGGCCTCCTCAAAACATGCCCAACTCGCAGGTGGTGCTCCCTATGCTCCACTCTTCTTCCACTGGTCAAACCAAGTCCTAGCAACATTCTAAAGTTAATGTGCGGCTAGTTCTACTCGCTCAGAATTGACAACGTGAATTACCTCAAACACTTTTTGTAGTTCCTCAATAAAGTTCCTTGGATCCTCAGTAGTGCTTGAACCAGTGAAACTTGGAGGGTTCATCTTCAAGAACTCACGGATCCTCAAAGTATCAACCTCTTCTTGTCGAGCCCCTCTTTGTTGCCCATCTTGGTTGTGCACAACTTGTCTTAAGATCCTAATCACTTCCCTAAACTCAACATTGGTGACGTCCCCTTGGGGCTGCACTTCAGGTGCATTCGGTACTCCTTGCTCCTCAACGTTCCTCCAGTAGGACGACCTCAAACAACTCTGTGCAGGCATGATTAACTGAAAAACATGTGCAAGCACGAATAAGAAAGTGCCTTTTAGAGATCAACCTCTAACACACGAAATGAGTATGAAAGAACTGAGAAAACTGTCGCAGCCTCCTAATTATAGATGTGGTGCACTTCACACCGATAACTAGGACTCTACGGAAACGGTTTCATAGACTGCTTAGGACTCTTGAACTCTTTGCACTGATACCAAGTTTGTCACACCCCGAGCATACACCCTGGGCGGGACTAGCACTCGAGAACCATCGGTGGCCCCAAGCAAACCCTTGGCATGACTTACTTACTCAACGGAAGACTTAACTTAACAAAGATAAACCCATATAACTCAAGAATGTTAATAAGAAAGCATTCATCTAGCCAATAAGGATAAAACTCAAGTCTTTAAGCAATATCTGAAATGAACAAAACTAAAGAACTATAAATATCCGTCTATGAAGACTCTAAAAAATGAGAGATTTCAGGACAAGACCCCCGATCATCCTAACAACTGAAATACTAGAAAACAAAGTAAAAGGAGTCCTCCGAAATGTAAGGAGGCTCATCAACTGACTCTGAGTGCTCAACTGGATCAACGAGGCGCTGGATGTTGATCCTAGTTACCTGTGTCTGCATCATTAAACGATGCAGGACAAATAGCATCAGTACATTGAAAGTATGAGTATGCGAGGGGAAAACTAAATATAACATAAACTTGAAAGGAATCTGAAAGGAACACTTACCTTGGCTTTACTCAACTCATGAATAACTTAACTCAATATAAAGCAATAAAAACACATGCAATATATGGAAAGCTTTTAAAACAGTAGAAAAGCAACTCAGTTTGTTAAAATAATGCAATAACAACTCAACTTACTCATATAATAAAGTAATGTAATTTCTGTGGGAGTTTCTTTAAGCGACAACCACCAAGTGGTGATACAACGTCATTCCCACGCTGCCAGAACTGTCCTATACTTTGCCGTCATATAGGACGCCTTAACTAAGTGGATCCACTAGTCTATGCTAAAAAGAACTAAGGAATCATTTAAAAAGTATAATCCTTTATTACCCATGATGGCTACATAGTTTACGGAGACTTGAGTTATTATGAACTCGTGTCCCCATATCAGTGCGCAATATTACTCCCAAAATATACTTAGCTCATGTGTTTTTAAAAAAACTCTTTCTTTTGTTTGAGATAATTACTCAAAACTTAGCTTAAAAGCTCTCTTGGAACTGATTTTCCCTTTCTTTCTCAAATGTGTAAACATTTCTAACTCTTGGGAATACTTAGTTCCCGTATAATCTTTGAAGAAAAGAAGTTTTACTCTTACTCTTTACTCAACTCAAAGCTTCAGTCTTAAAAACAAAGTTTAAACATTTGTAAAAGACTTTTGAAACACTTTATAACTTATCTTGACTTGATTCTTAACTTCTTTACTTCACTCTTAACTTTCCTTGAATTGAATTTATGGATTCAAGGATTGTGACTTGTGATAGGAAAGATCTCATGATATTTAGGAGTGTTTTTAGATAGTTAAACATGAGAAAAAATCAAGAAATCATTGTCCAGAAACAAGTCCTTGATTCGGAGATGCATTTAAATATTTGATCGTGATATAATTTTTGAAACAGTGGAGTCCGCGATCTCTGCGCGACGCGGAGACAGTCGCGGACCTGATACCTGTTCGACTTTTTTTCTTCCTCGTTTTCTAACCACAATTCACCTAATTTTGGTTTTTTTTCTCAATCCCTCTTTAGATTCAAATACCCAGTATATACACACAAGAATCAAACTCAAAACAACTCTTAAATCGACACGATTTCATCAAGAACTCCACAATCTCAATAGATCTCAAGAACTAAAGCAAACTTCAAGAACATAATTTGAGAACATCATACTTTCAACTTTCTAGAAACGAATTTCACTGAAACAAACAGGATTGGCGCGTGGGTGAACAAACCCAATGCTATGAAAGTCTCACATACCTTGTAGGATTGAATCCTTGGCGAATTCCACAACCAAAATCGCAAGAACTTGACGAATCTTGAGCTTCTCTTCTCCTTTCTCCTCGTTTCTCTTCTCTCAAAGCCCTAATGCAATTCTTAATTGCGTAAACTGAACTAACTCAATTTAGACCCCAACTAATTTAATAAAAACGGATTTAATTAATTGGGTAATGAAAAGACCAAAAGGCCCTTCAAAAATCCGGATTAGACTTTCCTTATTGAATAGCTCAACTTCAAATGGACATATCTCACTCATACGATCTCGGAATCGCGCAAACTTGGCGGCATTGGAAAGATTATTCCAAGATATTTCCTATGATATCTGGAAACACACCTAACTCATCTTGAGCTAGGAGCTATGTTCGTTTGAAGTTGACAAAAAACTCAACGTAACATACTTAACAAATTTCTAGATTTTTAACTTCTTTCTAGTTCTTTCAATTAGCGAGATGTTACAAATACCATCCTAGAATTAGGTCATAAGTACAAGAGCTTCTAAAATACGGTGCAAGTCTGAAACTAAAATGACAAGCCTAAACATAAGAGATATCATGTCTAAATACAAAAGGGACAAAATAAATAATAAAATAAAAGGAGGTGTGGGCTAGGGAACAACCAAGCAGCTCACCACAACTCCAAAATAATCAAAGCTCGGACTCAAAAACTCCACAATATGCGTTCGTATTCGAAAATGAATCTGCACCACAAAGAGTACAACAAGTGTAGTATGAGTATGAAACCACGTGTACCCAATATATCTCATAGACCGACAATGAAAAAGTAGTGACAGGAGTTCAAATAAGAAAACCATCATTTTACTTGTACAAGTCTATATTATACTGGTAAGACCTCGAAAATAACTAAGTTAAGACTCGAACCATTCTTCATTTACTTGTAGGGTCATATCGGGTGATTCTTAAATTTTCCATATGTCCAAAGGTAAATTCTTTAATGTGGGAATGATTTTGGATATCAACTAAGGTCACTAAAAACTCCCAGCACAAAGTAGAGTTGAAAGTTTCCTTATCGATTCAGTTTTGATATAAGATTCTAATTGGGTCAACTTCAAACGACCATATCTCTTAGAATATAAAGAGTTACGTGCCCCATAATCCACATATTAAATGTATTTGAATCTTCTTTTGAACGCCATCAATTTCGCGTCAATCCAATTTCTGAGTAAAATGTTATGACCATTTTAGTAACCTGATACAGTGTTGTGACGATTTAGCCAACGGGAAAACATTGAAAAAGGTCATTTTTTTTGTATTTCTACCTTTAAGTTTTTGTATTTCTACCTTTAAGAAAACCCTAAACTAATTTCTTGACTAATTAAGGACCAAAAACAGTCATATTTTCATCTCTTAATCCATCGTTCTCTTCTCTATCAAACCCTAAGGAAATACCCTAAGGAAAAATCAAAGAAGAAAACTCCATTCAAGATTCATTCCATCTTTTTCAAGATTCTTCTTCAAAGTAAGTTTTTCTCCAAGAATTCCATTCTTTCCAACTCAAATCCCTCCGTACAATTATGAATCACTAATGAAAATCATAAATCTTGGCCATAGAGATTTCAAGAAACAAATTCAAGAATCTTAAGAAAGGTTTGCTTGATTGTTTACCTTCAAGCTAGGGTTTCAAGGCTTCTAATCAACTTCTTCTTCAAGATTATTCAAGAACCTTGTTCTTTCAGGCATGTAAGGCTATCATAGTGTTGGACTAGTTCGTCCTCACGCCCTACATCTACTTTCAAATTAGTAAAAGAGTAATCTCGGACTCTTTCCCTAGATTTGAGTATTCTTGAGATAAGTTGATTTTTTGAGTTCTTGAGTTCATGTTTCTTTTAAAAATTATATTCCTAAATATTGAGTATCTATATTGTCATTGAGATCCTTGATTTGATTTATTCATGTCTATATTTCAACATGTACCCTATTTTGAGTTATAAATTTTGTAAAGCTTTTTTTAAAGCCAACACTTGAGTTCTTAAACTGAGATTTTACAAAGTAAAGATGAGTTTTGAGAAAAGAGTTTCAAAAACATGATTTTTATGACAATCGAGTATGCCATCAATGTTTAAGAAGTATGGTATCTAGATATACCATCAATGTTTATGTAGTATGACTTCCTGAGTCATCAATGATCATATTATAATATGATTTTGAGAAAGAGTTTTCAAGTATGAGTATAAGGGGACTATGTATTCTAGAGGTGTCAATTTTTACATTGATAAAAGAAAAACTGAGATTTCTAAATGAGTTATGAGTTCAATAGTTATTTCAAGAGTAGTTACTGATGCTTATCATGACCAACGACACTAACCTACAGTTCGAGTGTCTACGTTCGTCGATAATATAGTAACCTAACCAAGGGTTGGGGTCGTGTCCCAAGGGAGTGGTAGTGAAAATTGTAGTTAGGCTAGAATTTTGTTCTAGTTAGTTGTAGTTTGTGAAATTATCGAATAAAAACAAAGTAAATTCAGGTGGGTGACACCAAAGTGTCAAATATAAATAGGGGTTTGTCACAAGTATAGATAAAACAACAAAAATAAAGAGAAAATTCAAGTATGGGAGAAAGTTCTTAGGGTGTGACTGCAATACAAGTTGAGATAAATCATTGGGTACATGCTTTCAATAGGAAATTTGCAAGATAATAGTGACTAGGCTAAGCTTTTAGATGGAAATAAGTTCACTCTCGGGCAACTTACCCCGTTTCAAATGGGTTCCTCTCGATACCCATTTGCCGCATGAAGACCAGTCTACGCCTTACCCCACTCACTCTCTCGATCTGAGTGTTAGGATATGGGACTAGGGCTCATCCTCTCGGGCTTCACCTCATGTTGACCCACTCCTTAGGCCATTAGTCTAGTGGTCTTGGTTTCACGACCTCTCTCTCGGGCAAGCGAAAAACACATGGGTGGTTTTGTATTCGCAACTACAAACACATTAAATTAAACCACAACCACTAGGTGAAATCACCATTAAAATACGTTTACCCTATCAGCAAACAAGACCCAACAACAATATCAACACATATTTGCTAAATCACACCCCAAGAATGAGGTTTTTTAGCCACACATCAAGAAATAAAAAATACACCTAAAATGATACTAAAATCAAATGGGTATAATAAATTAAACCTTGATTTAAGCAAGGAAGAAGAATGGAGAAGACCCACTTCCAACTTGGGGAAGCTGGAATCCTTTTCTCTTCAAGTCTCCCACAAAACCCTCTCCAAACTTGAGAGAAAATATCCCAACAGGTACTATTCTATTATGGAAAATAAAATAAATGTTCACCTCTGCTAAAATTAATAATAAGTTTAGTATTTATAGACTTCAAAAAATAGTGCTGGCGGATCTTTCGGCGAGGTTAGTCGATGTCGTCGAATGACTCGACGACTCTCCCTTCTTCTGTTTCATCGTTGTTTCGTGCTTGCCTTCAGCATCTTTACGTTCTAGACCATTAGGCGGTATAGTACTGCTTCGCGGAAATATTCGGTGAAGCGCCGACTGCTCCTTTCATCGCCTTTTGATCCTTCTTCTTCAGGGGTTCGCAGACTGGAAAAAAGGGCGGAGTAAATCCCTTCGGCTAATCGCCTAGTGTGCTTGGCGATGCTCAGGCTTCAACTTCTTCATTCTTTTCATCCTTTTGTTCCTTTTTGCGCCTAAGTGTCCATGCTTTCAATAAAACTTCCAATACTTGAAACTTAAGAGTTTTCATCAAATATTGAGACAAAATAAGCATTCGAGGACACTATTCTTGTCAAAATAAAACCCTAAATGAGTCCAATTTGTGGACTCATCAACACCCCCAACTTAAACATTTGCTTTTCCTCAAGCAAAATCAAGTTCAACTGTTCAACAAGGTGTCTCAAATAGTGCTACACAAGACTAAATCATGAACATACACAACAAGACTCAAAGTACTTATGCAAAATTCAACTATGTACTCAAAGATTCGAGTTGTGACACACCACTACCAAAGATTCTCATGCTCGCAATACTTTCTACTTGTGCAAGTTCAAGGTCAACAAAAAAGTATCTAAATGCCCTCACACAAAGAATGATTCCATATTCACACCTATAGGTTAATCCATTTAAGATCAAGAATCAGATGCAACGCTCACACTTAAAAAGAGGAATACAATGCATGTTTTCACTCACAGGTTTGCCCTTATTTTCCAATCGACTTTTGAATTGGCTTACTCAAGAACAAAAGGGTCTTTCCAAGGCTTGTAATAGGGCTGAGTGCAAAGGTATGGTCATTTAGGCTTAGTCACTTTTTCATCCTTGTGAGGTGTGGTGTTCTCAAGGCATTCCCTTCTTTCCCCTTTTTAAATTATTTTTCTAGTGCTTCTAAGTCATGTTTTTATTCACCTCCATGGATTGCTTGGAAACCCAATTTCCTTTGTACTTTATTCCACACACTTTTTTTTGAAGGGTTCCATTTTTATGCAATACTATGGGTTAAAGAGGGAACTTTCTTGCACTTCTTGACTTCTCCTTTTCCGTTTCACCACACCCCCAACTTAGGCTTTTGGCCTAAGTTGGCTATTCGCTAAACCTGAAATCAAAAGGATTATAGGTAGTGGGTCAAGTAAGGTCTAAGGTTCATCAAGGTTCTTCCAAAGAAAGGTAAGGCTTAAAGGGTGTTCAAAAGATTTTCACACGCTCACGGGTAGGCCACAAAAGAGGTATATGTCAAATTTGGCTCACACTCTTTAAAGTTGCCTAAGATCATCTCAAGAGGACACCTCTCTAAATCAATCAGACTAACGGGGTAAATTCTGGGTTTATTCATGCATGGTTCAAAGTAAGCTCATCACACATCGACACTTAAGTCAAACAAGACTACACACTTTCGCTAGTGTGCAAGGGTCATTACAAGATAATCAATCTGAGAAATGGCTAATCACAACGAGATGCAAAGAGTTCACATATTGTCTATGCAACTTCATTTGTTCTCGTCGTAGCTGCACATTCATGTTTGTTCGATTGAGAGCACTATTCAAGTCATCGGTATTGATCGAAAGCGAGACTTGAATTTGTACAAGAACAACCACTTTCAACACAAGAGGTGGCAAAATTTTTTGATAAATGAAATTTTTTCGGAAGAGTCAAAATTATTTTTCAATTAAACCCAAAAGAGAGCCATAAGGTCAAACAATCGCAAAGCAGTTTTTTTTAAAAACACAATTAAAAACAGACAACCCATATGTACACCAAAACACAAGTATCCGAAACAAGAAAAACAAGGTGGGCCTCATCCCACCACAAATAAAAACATTTGTCCTCAAATGCAAATAACAAAAAAGATCATTGCAAATGAGTACAAAATTGCTAAAAATAAATTCGGGGTTCAGAAAACCAACCTTAGATGCCGATTAAAATACTTTTGAAATGCTAGGCGGTAATGTAATCCACTCCAAGCACTAATTATCGACTACAGTACTAAAGGCAAGAAATAATCTAGAAAATATTACCTTGATGTGAAGTTGACAAGTTTAAAAGGAGGGAGAGTGGGAAAATTTAAAATTTTTGAAATTTTTGGCACTTTATAACCGTTCAGTTCTTGTCCATTCGGTGATGTTAGTCAACTCGTTGACCCACTCAGCGGTCTATCGAGTGGTCATTTATCTCATCCTTTCTTCAAAAGCTTCAATTTTCTGGAGGTGAGATCGGCGGTCTGCATCGAGATCGCCAAGCAAGTTGGCGATGCGCCGAGCTGCTTTTCGAGTTTGCCGAGATTTACAGGCTCTGTACAGCTCTTGTATTGAGCCAAACGGTGGATCCAGTCGGGCTCACAGACCTGTTTAGCGACTCGCGAAATGGACTTTCTGCTCGCCAACCTGAGATTTTCCACACTTTCCTCGGTTTATCTGCAACATCAACACACCATTATTTATAAAAGTAAAATCCTAAATTTACGACCTTGGGTTGCCTCCCAAGAAGCGCCTTATTTAACATCGTGGCATGACAAAACTCCTCACTCAAGTTCCATTAGTGAGGTTTGCCTCATTTTCATGAGGCCACCCCTCTTTTGGCTCTAGGTAAAGGACTTGCATACACAAACAATAAACATAGAAAAACAAAACTAAAGTAAAATTAGTAAAAACTACAACTAAAAAGAACAAAAAGCTCTAGTTAACTACATTTTCACGTGACACCCCTTCCCGGTAGCAGCGCCATTTTGATACTTATCGTGACCAACGACACTAACCTACTGTATGAGTGTCTACGATCGACGATAATATAGTAACTCATCGAAGGGTTGGGGTCGTGTCCAAAGGGAGTGGTAGTGAAAATAGCAGCTAAACTAGAAATTTGCTCTAGTTAGCTGTAGTTTGAGAAATTATCGAATAAAAACAAAGTATATTCAAGTGGGTGACAACAAAGTGTCAAATATCAATGGGGTTTGTCACAAGTATAGCTAAAACAACAAAAATAAAGAGAAAATTCAAGTATGGGGAAAAGTTCTTGGGGTGTTACCGCAATATATATTGATATAAATCGTTGGGTACATGCTTTCGATAGGAAATTTGCAAGATAATAGTGACTAGGCGAAGATTTAGATGGAAATAAGTTCCCTCTCGGGCAACTTACCCCGTTTCAAATGGGTTCCTCTCGGACCCCTATTTGCCGCATGAAGGCCAGCCTATGCCTTACCCCACTCACTCTCTCGAGATAAGTGTTCGGATATGGGACTAGGGCTCACCCTCTCGGGCTAAAACCACATGTCGACCCACTCGTTAGGCCATCAGTTTAGCAGTCTTGGTTTCGCAACCTCTCTCTCTCGCAAGCCGGAAACACATGGGTGGTTTTGTATTTTCAACTACAAACCCATTAAATTAAACCACAACCACTAGGTGAAATCACCATTAAAATATATCTAACCTATCAGCAAGCAAGACCCAACAGTAATATCAACACATATTTGCTAAATCACACCCCAAGAATGGGTGTGTTTAGCCACACATCAAGAAATAACAAAATACACCTAAAATGTAACTAAAATAAAATGGGTATAAGAAATTAAACCTTGATTGAAGCAAAGGAAGAAGAATGGAGAAGACCCACTTCCAACTTGGGGAAGGTGGAATCCTTCTCTCTTCAAGTCTCCCACAAAACCCTCTCCAAACATGAGAGAAAATATCCCAAAAAGAACTATTCTATTATGAAAAATAAAATAAATTTTCGACTCTGCTAAAATTAATAATAATTTTAGTATTTATAGACTTCAGAAAATAGTGTTGGCGGATCTTTCGGCGAGGTTAGTCGATGTCGCCGAATGACTCAGCGACTCGTCCGTCTTCTATTTCACCACTGCTTCATGCTTGCCTTCAGCATCTTATCATTTTGGACCATTGGGTGGTATAGTACTGCTTCACGGAAATATTTGGTGAAGCACCGACTGCTCCTTTTATCACCTTTTGATCCTTCTTCTTCAGGGGTTCACGCACTGGAACAAAGGGCGGAGTGAATCCCTTCGGAGAATCGCCAACTGTGCTTGGTGATGCTCAGGCTTCAGCTTCTTTATTCTTTTCTGCCTTTTTGTTTCTTTTTGTGCCTAAGTGTCCATGCTTTCAATAAAACTTCAAATACCTGAAACTTAAGAGTTTTCATCAGATATTGAGACAAAATAAGCATTCGAGGACACTATTCTTGTCAAATAAGCCCTAAATGAGTCCAATTTGTGGACTCATAAGTTTCCTCTTTTAAGAGGGTAGTTTGAGAAATTTTTGCAAACCAGAGGAAGAGTTTGTTTTTTAAACATATGAGGAGGAGTATTTATTATTGGGAGTACTATTGAGCACCGATATGGGGGAGAGTTCAAACAACTCACAGCCCCTATAAACGATGTATGCCAACATGGTAAAGGGTCATACATTTTATATGATTCCTTATTGCGCATAACTTAGTGGATCCACTTAGTTGAGGTGTTCTATACCCCAGAAAGGTATAAGACAGTTCTGGCAGCGTGGGTGAGACATTGAATGATCACGTAGCTCATAGTGATGGTTGTCGATAAGAGAATCTTCCAATAGAGTTAAAGTGTACTTTTATATATTATTTATTATGTTGAGTTCGGAGATGACAAAGTATTTTGTAAAGCTTTAAAAGATTTAACTCCTTTATTTCTTTAGATTCAGCTTGAGGACATTGTTATCTAATGCAGTCCTTCTTTCAGTTATTTATTATTCAACTATATTACATACTCGTACATTCAATGTACTGATGTCATTCGACTTGCATATTTAAATTATGTAGATACAGGTTTTTAGGATCCTCAACAAGTGTTTGTTGAGATCACTTCATCTGCTCGTTAGCTTTTGAGTAAGACCTTCTTGCTTCTGGAGGACTCCAATTTTGTGAGTTCTTAATAACAGTTTTTGAGGATTCATGGGTCTTGTCCCAACATTTATCTTTATACAATAGAGGCTTCATAGATAGACAGTTTTGGAGAGTCTTTCAGTTTTAGATATTTTATTTAAAACTTATGTTTCATACTTAGTATATCCAGTTCAATTTTGAGATTCAGTAAATTGTTTTTTGAACACTTCTTCCAATTTGATGCTTTTGTATGCTTAAGTTAGTGTTCTGTTTGTAGTCAGTCAGGATGAGGGTTCGCTTGAGGGCCAACAATGGATCTCGAGTGCCGGTCACCTCTAGGGTGTAGGCTCGGATTGTGACAAACTTTGTATCAGAGCACAGAGTTCGTGTGTCCTAGGGTGTCTATGAATCCATGTCAAGTAGGATCTTATTTATGGTTGTAAGGGCCCCACTTCTATAAATGAGGGACTACAAACATTTAGGAAAAGTTTCTCTTCTTTTATACTATAAATTGTGCAGTAGAGCTGTGCCATAAGGAACTTATTCAAAACTCATGCATTTCTCAGATTCATTCGACTATCCCCATACTCAAGGTAGTTGAAAACAAAACTCAGTTTAATATTGATGAGTTACTCTCAACAAAAATCTTTAGAAAGTCATGAGACTGTAAATGGGCTTGAGAGAAGCCTATGAGTGAGTTTAAGTATTCAGATTCAAAAGAAGGCACTCATATTCATATTAATCGTGCGTTTGAGAAAAAAGCGAGATGTACTCTCTTCTCTAAATCTTGTTTCAATTGAGACCCTTTTGAGGAGGTGTGTTGAAGAGCTTGAGTAGTATTTGCACCCAAAAAGATAGTATGAGTACAAGGTTATAAGCAGCAGTAGTAAAAGTTCCCAAGGTTAGAGGAAAGCATGCAGGGTATAGTAATCTAAGATAGAGAGACAGTGATGAGGCAAGCTATGTTATTATAGTCATGCACCCAGTAAGTTATTAAAGAGGAGTTTTCCCTTATAGGTAGACTACGAAGTAATAATTTTATATAGAGTTCAAGATAGGAGGTAGAGTAAAAGTTACTAGTTAGGATGAGATAGAGTATATTTTTACTAGAAAGGAGGTTATAATGATGTGTCATTATTTTGGTAAAGACCAAGTGTAGGTACTGGATAGAAAATCAGGAGTATTCATGAGGTGATAGATCTAAGCTACGCTTATGATTTTTTTAGGAAAAGTTCATAATATTCAAAGTGTTATAAAACTAATTAGGCAATTATGTATAGTGAATGAGTAAATAGTACTTAAGTTGTGAAATGGAATGTGACAGTAATATGTGAGGATGTAGACTGAGAGATAAAGATTGACTACATGTCAGGACGTCATAGTGGGTGATTGTTTCTTAATTTTATCTAGTAGCTGTAAGTTAGTATAGTAAGCGAGAGATCATATTAATATATGATTTTAGTAATAAATATTGAGCTTGAATTTGAGATGAGCATCGTGATCAAAAGAATGGCAACATGAGGGTGATAATGTTAGTCTTGAGATCTGATCTGGTAGACTTGGCATAGAGTAGGTGAGGAATTGAGATGTTAGCTTCAATAAAGATGAGTGGTACAAGTGAGAGATCCTAACTTATAGATAAGGGAAGTGAGGTGTATCTAAGTCGTGAGAGTAACAAGAAGCATTAAGTGGTGCACCCAAGATTGTATGTAATTAGACGGTGTTCCAACTAAGTTAATGACTTTCCATGTGTGCCCAAATAGTATATTGGAGTTGTCAATATGGAATAGGCTAAGGTAAGAATTATTTTTATCTTATAGAGTTAGATGAAGCGGCCTTATAAGCAAATGAGAAGAGGTCCTAAAAGGAGTCTTAGTACCTCTTTATGGAGAGTTCCATAGCCATGAGATAAGCCTTTCTGTGTATTAAAGGGAAGGTAGACCAATTTAGAGATGATGAAAATAGATCCATGACTATAGAGAGTCAACTCCAAACCTAACGGAACGATGATAAGACGAGAAATCAAGTCAAGTGTTGAGGATGAGATAGTGATGTCTTCAGAATGAGTTTTAGAGATATATCAATCCGTTCATAATCTTGCATATTCCTCAAGAGAAGTTATTACAACATCTTGTGGATATTCCTATTATCATAATTGTTTCTATGACATATGCTCATACACTTTAGAGAGATTCACATCTATGCTCAATTTCCTGAATGAGGGGCCAAGACTTTAGCCCACTAACCTCGATATTAATCCATAAAGTTGCGGATATTGGCCTCATGATATGAACCTATTCATATAGGTATTCATATCTCATAGTGTGTTTAGTCTCATAAGTTCTTGATTTACTCTCAATGGCTAGCAATGTAACGTTATGCCATGCATATTCTTATATCAGAATTCTCGAATGAATCGTGCTTATGATCTTTCACCCATAAGTCCATTTAGTAATCCTTTTCAGTTTTGGAGACGGGTGTTGTGGATAGTAGTTGTTTGATGATGGAGGGAGGACTGCTATTTCTTATTGTGATAGTGATGGTGTGTTTATTCCATCTAAGGTTATAAATGTGGAGGAAGAAGGGAATAAGGCTTTACAATGAGTACTAAGTCAGCTTCGTGGTGGTAATGCATGAAAGTTCAGTTGGTAGAGATTATGAGAGGATGAGAAGTTCTTAGAAAGTGACTTAGTAGGAGTTTATGGAGTGGTTAAGGTTCTAAGCTTGAATGTGGTATCGTTAACATGTGGAATATTTGTGATACATTAGGTGTTTCATGATATGAGCTCAAGGTTAGCTGAATGTAGCGGGTAGGAGTAGTGTTCTTGGGATGAGATTTGCTGCAGAGGTATAGAACCCGAATCTTGTGATTTAGATCAGAATAACCATCTTATGTTAAGAACTTTGTGATTCTGAGTTAGACTTGAATATAGTAAGAGTAACCCCTTTTCATTCTCAGACCAACCGTCATTCGAGGACGAATCATCCCAAAGGGGAGATATTGTAACACCCCAAAAATTTCTAATTTAAGACTCGAACCATTCTTCATTTACTTGTAGGGTCATATAGGATGATTTTTAAATAACACTATGTTTAAAGAAAATTTCTTTAATGTGAGAATAGTTTTGGATATCAACTAAGGTCACTAGAAACTCCTACCACAAAGTAGAGTTGAAAGTTTCCTTATCGATTAAGTTTTGATATAAGATTCTAATTGGGTCAACTTCAAACGACCATATCTCTTAGAATATAAAGAGTTACATGGCCCATCAGATGTCAAATTAAAGGTATTTGAACATTCTTTCCAACACCACCAATTTCGCGTCAATCCAATTTTTGAATAAAAAGTTATGACCATTTTAGTAACCAAATACAGTGTTGTGATGAATTAGCCGACGGAAAAATATTAAAAAGGGTCATTTTTGTCTTTTTACCTCTAAAAAAAACCTAAACAAATTTCTTGACTAATCAAAGACCCAAAATAATAAGATTTTGATCTCTTAATCCATAATTCTCTCCTCTCTCAGACCTTAAGGCAAAATCTTAAGGAAAAATCAAAGTAGAAGACTCAATTCAAGATTTCTTCCATCTTTTTCAAGATTCTTCTTTAAGATCGTTTTTCTCCAAGAATTCCATTCATTCCAACTCAAATTCCTCAATACAATTATGAATCACTAGTCAAAATCATAAATCTTGGCCATAGAGATTTCACGATTCTTCTTCTTTAAGATTCTTCAAGAACCTTGTTCTTTCAGGTATTAAGTCTATCATAGTGTTGGACTGGTCCATCCTCAAGCCCTACATCTACTTTCAGATAAGTAAAAGAGTAATCTAGGATTCTTTCCCCAAATTTGAGTATTCTTGAGATAAGTTGATTTTGAGTTCTTGAGTTCATGTTTCTTTTAAAAATTCTATTCCTAATTATTGAGTTTCTATATTGTCATTGAGATCCTTGAGTTGATTTGTTGATGTCTATATTTCAGCATGAACCCTATTTTGAGTTATAAATTTTGAAAAACTTTTTTTAAAGCCAACACTTGAGTTCTTAAACTGGGTTTTGAGAAAGTAAAGATGAGTTTTGAGAAAAAGAGTTTCTAAAACATGATTAGTATGAAAATTGAGTATGTCATCAATGTTTAAGCAATATGGTATATAGATATACCATCAATGTTTATGCATAATGACTTCTTAAGTCATCAATGATCATATTATAATATGATTTTAAAATGATTTTGAGAAAGAGTTTTCAAGTATGAGTATAAGGGGGCTATGTATTTCTAGAGGCATCAATTTTCACATTGATAAAAGAAAACTGGGATTTCTAAATGAGTTATGAGTTCAAAAGTTATTTCAAGAGCAGTTACCTCTTGTAAGAGGGTAGCTTAAGCTATTATCTCAAACCATAGGAAGAATTATGTTTTTTTAAACATATGAGCAGGAGTATATATTATTGGGAGTAGTATTGAGCACCGATATCGGGGAGAGTTCAAACAACTCACAGCTCCATAAACCATATATGTCAACATAGGAAGGGTCATACCTTTTAGATGATTCCTCTTTTCTTTAAAGCATAGTTTAGTGGATCCACTTACTTGAGGTGTTCTATACACCGGTAAGGTATAGGATAGTTCAGGCAGTGTGGGCGAGATGTTGTATCATCACATAGCTCATAGTGATGGTTGTCGCTTAGAGAATCTCCCAATAGAGTTGAAGTGTGTTTTTATATATGACTTACTATGTTGAGTTTAGAGAAAGTATTTTGTAAAGCTTGAAATGATTTAACTCCTTTATTTCTTTACATTCAGCTTGAGTACATTGTTATCTATTGTGGTCCTTTCTTTAAGTTATTTGTTATTAAGCTATATTAAGTACTCACACATTCAATGTAGTGATGTCAGTCGACCTGCATATTTTAATGATGTAGATACAGGTTCTTAGGATCCTCAACAATAGTATGTTGAGATCACTTCATGCACTCATCAGCTTTTGAGTAAGACCTCCTTGCTTCCGAAGGACTCCAATTTTTTGAGTTATTAGCAATAGTTTTTGAGGAGTCGTGGGCCTTGTCCCGACACTCATCTTTATACCATAGAGGCTTCATAGATAGATAGTTTTGGAGAGTCTTTCAGTTTCAGATATTTTATTTAAAACTTATGTATCACAGTCAGTATTTCCAGCTCAGTTTGAGATTCAGTAAATTGTTTTCAAACACTTCTTCCAATTTGACTTGAGTTAGTCTTCCTCTTGTAGTCAGCCAGGATGAGCGTTCGCTTGAGGAACAACAATGATTCACGGGTGTCGGCCCCGTCAAGGGTGTAGGCTCGAGTCGTGACAATACTTACTAGTCAAGTTTCATAAAATAGGGATAATCAAATATCACGTAATGTCCAACCACCAATAGAGCACATAAATAACAAGAATGAAGGATGTAATGAGATGCAAAGCAATGTGAGACCATGAAATGATATTCCTCAGATGTCAAGTACTCTTTCAACTGTATATACATGATACTGCTTGGAAATACACTTCATGACCCATGGAACACTCGCGAGGTCCATATACCGACATAGACAATGTCCATGTGTCTGTGCGGACGATTTCAATGCACTATCATAAAATCAAATGATTTCCTCATGGACGATCTCCATGTGCCCAAATTAATCTTAGTATCTCACAATCCCCAGCACGAACGAACTTCACGTGCCCAACTTATTCAATCTCATGTCAATGCAAGGGCACAATATGATTTCATTAAAAAGGGATGACTATGCATCTCAACCAACCAATTATCAGTTTGATATATAATCACCTCAAATATCGCAAATATACGGGTTTAATAAAGAAATACAATCACGTGAAAGAATTCTAGTCAATAATATCAGCTAATACCAATATACTTTGGCATTCTCAGATTACAATCCGCATTCTATAGTAATAAACTTTCCTTATATAACACTGGTAAACGTACCAATGCACGTCACACCATTGGTACGAGACCCCATATTTCGCCCAAACCCATGGCCTAATTTATTTTTAATCTTTAATTAGAGAAATGTCCTTCAATGAAGTCTGAAAGTCTTAACATACCTTGAATGTCGAACATGTGTCATGAATCTTCAAGATTCTACCTTTTCCTTCAATGCAGGGATTCTCCGACTTCAATATGGATTAGATAAGGTGCACATCTTTCACCTCCGAATAAATGCAACTTAAAAATATCTTTCTACGTCAACCTCCTCCGACTTCAACATGGAATAGATAGGGTGCACATCCTTAACCTCTAAATAGATCCGACTTAAAAATATCATTCAACGTCAGCCTCTTCGAACTTCAAATTGGAATAGATGGGTGCACATCCCTCACCTCCGAATAGATGCTACTTAAAAATATCTTCCAATGTCTGCTTCCTCCGACTTCAACATGGAATAGATACGATGCACATCTTTTACCTCTGTATAGATGTGACTAAAAAATATCTTTCAACGTCATCCTCCTCTAAATTCTATGTAGAATAGATAGGGTGCACATCCTTCACCTCTGAATAGATGTGACTTAAAAATATCTTTCAATGTTAGCCTCCTCCGACTTTAAAGTGGAATTGATAGGGTGCATGTCCTTCACCTGCGAATAGGTGTGACTTAACCAGCAAACCACATCACGCTAATATCCAAGCCTCCGTCGTCGGACCATACCCCATCATCGTGGTTGGAAATAGCGATGCAGGGGAGGTCTATCTCCTTCTAGGCGATAGTCGGGGACACATCACTGACACTGGTTGTCTAAGACCCCTCATATCTGGCGCACATAATCAAGGGGGCCTGGACTATGCCATAGAGGGAATTGGGAACATGATTTGGACACAGTCGGTCTTGCAGACACAACTGTTTGGACTGCAAGGTTCCCTACCACTCAACTCGATGAACTTTTTGATGTCCCATACACTGCAAAGCCTCATTTTTTATCCGAGCACACCATTGCCAGTGAAAACCATGAACCTCACCTTTGTACCGTGGTTCCTACAGGAAACACAGACTCCAGTGGACAGCAAGGGGAGACAAGAAAGGAAATGGAAATGGAAAGAGAATCGGCAACAAACATGCTAAGGAAAAGCAACGAGGAGTTGGAACTCCTCCTAGCCTCCTTTGGGGAACAAAAAACTCAGGCCGTCGTATTGGAAAATCTCATACTGAAAGAGTTCACTGAACTCTAATCTGAGTCAATGGTGGTCTATAGCCCAGAAATGATATCCAAGCTCTCACTCAACCTGAGGAGCAAGAAGGGCAGCACTCTACCAACCTTTGCGCTAAAAGTGCAGAAGGAGACAAAGTGACCTTCCCAAGTGGAGAAAGGGAAGAACCCAATGCTCAATCCACCCAAGGAAACCCCCATAATGAATTTCATAATCTGGAATGTTAGGGGTTCTAACAACGCAAGCTTTAGGCGCCACTGTGAGGCAATGGTTAAAATGCACAAACCAGTGATGCTTGTACTACTGGAGACAAGAATGGGGGAACACAAACGGCTCATTGAGGTCCTCAACTTTGAATCCCTGATTCTGCCTGCGGCAGTGGGACTGTGTAGAGGCATAGTCATTATGTGGAAGAAGGACATTCTGAAGCTCAATGACATCTCAATTACTATGCCGAGTATTCATGTCATGTTCCAAGTAACTACTGACGACACTAATCCTTGGCTCTTTTATGCTATCTACGCTAGTAATGACTTCGCTATTAGAAATAACTTGTGGAAAGAACTCACTGACCTCTCTAAGAACACCAGTAGTGAATGGCTCTCTAGAGGAATTAGGCAGGGACACCATATGTCCCCCTACCTGTTCATCATCTGCATGGAGAGACTCTCAAGAGATATCAACAGGAAAGTTGACAACAAAAGTTGGTATCCCATCAAAACCACTAACTCAGGTCCCAAAATTTCCCATCTCTTCTTTGTTGTTGACCCGACTCTTTTTGCCAGAGCCAATATTCTCAACTGCAACGCCATCACCTAGACCCTGCAAGACTTCTGTCTCAAGTCTGGACAGAGCATTAACCACAATAAGTCCAAAGTTGTCTTCTCTTCTAACTGTACCCCCCCAGAATGCCTCTCTTTACTCAAACCTTCTTAACATTCAGTCTAGCAGTGTTTTTGGCAAATTCTTAGGCTTCCCCATCTTCCACAAAAAACCCACCCATAATGACTTCCAATTCATCCTGGATTCCATGAGGAAAAAGCTAGCAGGCTGGAAGACTAACTTTATGACATGGCTGGTAGAACTGTTCTAGCCAAAGCCTCTCTTAGAAGCATCCCAAGCCACGTTATGCAATACATCCAGCTTCCTGCCAAAACCAAAAAGCTTATTAACAGAATCCAAAGGAACTTTGTTTGGGGAACCAACTAAGAGAAGAAGAAAATGCACCTAGTCCACTGGGAATCCATCACCCTCTCCAAGGCTGAAGGGGCTGCATAAGCGTGAAATGAAGAACAGAACTTTTCATGCTAGCATGGCATGGAGACTTATCAAGCACGCAAATAGCCTTTGGGGCCAAATGCTAATCATCAAGTACTCTAACCATGTCACTGATTGGAGGAGGAAACCAATCTCAAGAACTTGGAAATGCATTATGAAGGGATGGAAGGACACAAAAGAGTAGCTTAGGTGGGTTGTTAACAATGGAAACAGCACCAACTTTTTCAACCACAAATGGATCCCTCACCAGTAATCCATCCGGAACATCCGTCATGGCCCCCTACACCAAGGAGAGGAGGATATGTTAGTAAGAGACATGGTTATAGAGGGTACTTGGAACTTGGACACTATATCTTTTGACCTCCCTGAAGAAATCAAATCCAGCATTGAAGCCATCCACATTGACCCTCAATGCATGAGGAATGACTAGCCCATTTGGAACCTTACAAAAAATGGAGAATTCACCACTGTGAGTGCTTACAAATTTATCCATTCAAATAACTCCAAAAAACCACTAAGCACTAACAAAAAGGTTTTTGGTTGGATTTGGAATTTGAACTGCCCAAACAAAATTAAAACCTTCCTCTGGCTCATTAATATGCTCAAACTACACCTCCTTACAGAAGTATAAGCGATCGTTATCAAGTAAAGAACCCAACTTGTAGGTTGGGATCGATCCCACGAGGAAAATGATTTAGACTTTACTTTAACTAACAATTATATTCAATTAGTCAAGTTATTTCCAGAAACAGATAATAAAAGGGGGGTTGTGTTTGTGTAAAACAAATAGCAAGAACTAAATAAGTAATCAATAATCAAACTCAACTTTGGTTGTTATCAAGATAAGAGAAATAACTAGGGTATACGTGTTCCCCACAATCTCATAACGCAGCAATCATAGTAACAACAATCCTTTTCTAGTGTATTACATGCAAAGTGATAAGTTAGGTATCTCTAAATCCTTGGTCCGGCATCTAGAGAATTTCACCCCGCACCTTGGTCCGGCTACGTGTGTATAATTTACTAACCCTTACCTTTACCTCATATTAGACATCATAATCGATGTTTGGCTTAGTTATTACTTCGCACCAATCGACACTAGCCTATTAGATAGTATCACACTAAATCTATGTTGATAATTCTTTTCTTGTTAATTACCTCCTTGGTCCGGCAAGTAGTAACAAGGCGAGTTCTAACGTTGGCCACCGTTAAAAAGACTTCTAAACGAAAGAATTATCAATGCATGCAAAATACTAGTCAAGAATTGCTTATTTACTATTCATACTTTGTTAATCGATCATGGTTCCCACAACCCTAGTTGTGGATTTAGTTACTCATATTAGCAAGAACACAATTCATAATTGTAGAGGGAGAAATCATGAACTTACGTAAAGAGAATAACAAACCCAGAAATTTAACTTGAATTGCAAAGCCAAAATCTTCAAAACGAACTTGGGAAATCAATAATTGCTAGGGTTGCAAACTAATCTCCAAAGTTACAAAGTAAAACTAGAATAATAGTGTCTAACCCCTAAAAACGAGGTTTACATGCCCTATTTATAGAAAACAACTCCCAAATAAAAAAGGAAACAAATTAAGGAAAGCTTTGTTCAGGTACGCGTCTTCGATCCACGAGACTGACTTACGGACCGTCAATGGATCTACGGTCCGT
>NW_006239087.1:506444-508078 GCF_000226075.1 Solanum tuberosum | reverse complement strand
CCCTTGGCATGTGTTGGTGCAGGCCCCTCCTCGGCGATGCCACTGAATAGAGCATCTAGCACTGTATCATCAGCCAGCGCAGTAGGGGCAGCCGGAGTCTCAGCTGAAGGTGCAGCAAGAATGGCATCAACATCAGTCCGGAGGCTGGCTATGTCAGCCTGTAAAGCAGATAAGTCTATGGCCGAAGCTGATCACTCAAGGACTCACAACTCAAAGGCGTCAAGCCGCTTATTAACCGCCAGGATCTTACGGTCCATCATCCCCTCCATCTTGCGCTCCATTCTAGCCTCGGATTCGGCAATCGACTTTTGCATCCACGGCTGGATGTGATGCAGCAGTGTGGCCATCTGTGCCTCTAACTTTTGTACTCTCGCCATCGGGATAACCGTCGCTCCTAAATGTGGTGTGGACCGGGAAGAACTAGGAGCAACACTAGCTTCCTGAGAAGAGGAGCCTGGGACGGTATCGGTGTGGTCTGGGATAATGGGGTCACCGCCCTGTGCCTGCCCCATAGTGTCTGCAAGATCGGGGCCCAAGAGGGGTACCTCAATCTGGGACTCTCTGCGAGGTGCTGCCACATTTGCCTCATCTCGAATAAGGCCGATGTCCAATGCCCCTGTAGGATGGACTAACTTGTCGCAATGCCAGATCAGCACTCTAGAGTCCCTGCACAAATGAAAAATTAGACATGGGAAGGTGAATATCTGGCACCGTATGCAAGTTCCCCGTGAGGACTCTGCGCTCCTCTTGAATTAATCGGGCCATCTTTTGTTTTTCATTTGCCATATTTGCATCCCGATAGATTTGCCATTGACCCTCTACACACCACCTATTCAGCTCCCCAGCTACCAGAGCGGGTTCATCATTCCTTGGTGCAGGCACAGACTCTGAACTAGTTGCCTCATCAGACGAGGTTGCTTAGTCACCGGAGCCTGAAGCATGGACAGACTCTGATTGTGAAGAGTGGGCAGACTGGGAGCCTGAGGCATGGGTAGACTCGGATCCGGACATAGGTCCCTCTGAACTGGAAGCAGCCCCAGTTGGTGACCCGATCAGTGTGTGCTCCTCATCAGACTGGGAGACAGTGACTACGTCGGGGAGCACCTTCCGGGGGGTGTTTCTGGGTGCAGTGCGAGGAACCCTAGGGTTGAGAGGCACATATGCAGGGTCAGAGTCGTTGTCGGTGTCCTCATCAACCAACCGGAAACTAGGGGCAACAGATTTGGACTTGCCCCGTTTTGAGTAGGTGACCATCTTCTTGGGTGCCATCGTACCTGCGGGAACGATATTAGTGCCAAAACTAATCCATATGCAGCAAAAGAAACTATTTAGAATTGGTAACGACCCTAAACTAACTCCACAAAAAAAATTGACAGATGCTACAGTGGTCATCAACGGAGGATACTTACGGTCCGTAGACTGATCTACGGTCCGTGGATCTCTTCCGTGGATCAGGGGCCCTGAAATATAGATCACAGATGGAAACCACGGAAGTGCAGAACGGTCCGTATATGGATCTACGGACTGTAGTCCACCTCCGTGGTTTTACACTTGGTGAAAATTTTCAAGTGCTTCCAATTACGAACCCCATCTACGGTCCGTAGATGGATCTACGGTCCGTAGATGGATCTACG
>NW_006239087.1:505865-506063 GCF_000226075.1 Solanum tuberosum | reverse complement strand
AGAAAGTCTATTACCTTACAAGCAACAAGGAGTGGTGTGATTGCGTGATGATACTATGCTTAGCAAGACCAAGGAGTCACCTTTTCGTTACTAACAAAACACCGGACCCTTATTGTTAGATTATGGAATGGGTTGAATTTGTTATGGAAGAGATTATGGGATTTTATGGAAGGGAGGATATTAGGCGGGAGTTATGGA
>NW_006239087.1:505359-505788 GCF_000226075.1 Solanum tuberosum | reverse complement strand
GCTTTTAAGTAATGGGGTCTAGGTCGGGTCAGTCATCTTTAAGGTTTGGACTCACGAGACCCCGTCAGTTTTCAATTCTTTGGTCATGGTACGTCTTCATCTTCTCTTTGTATAAGGCTGAACTTTCATAGGCTTTTAAGCAAAACTCATCAAGCGCATTCAGGTCATTGACCCTTTGATTAGATGCAGTGCCCCAATCCAAATTTAACTTCTTCATTGCCCACATAGCCTTGTGCTCTACCTCTACTGGTAAATGACAAGACTTCCCATATACAAGTTGGTAAGGAGACATCCCTACGGGGGTCTTGTATGCAGTGCGATATGCCCATAGAGCATCATCAAGCTTCCTTGACCAATTCGTTCGATTGGCGTTCACAGTCTTTGCCAATATATGTTTGATTTCTCTGTTGGACACTTCAACTTGACCGC
>NW_006239087.1:501681-505259 GCF_000226075.1 Solanum tuberosum | reverse complement strand
GTATTAGAAATACCGTAAACTCACGGTATATCACTCATGTTCCATAACAAGCTCCCCACTTCCCTCCACCTTAGCAGGATTGGCCTGAACATTAACCCGGGGTGCCAAACCTGTGGTCACCCCACTGAATACATTGACCACATATTTTTTTATTGTACCAAAGCAACCAAGATATGGGAAACCTCATAGCAAGGAATACCTCCAACCACAAGATGGACAAAACTATGCTCTCTATAAGCAATTGGCATAGAATCTGGTGCGACACCAAAGGAAAGGATTACAACCACCATCGTTCTTGGCATGTGATCATCCCTCATTGCTTCTGGGCCATCTAGCTTCAAAGGAACCATAATCTATTTAACAAAACAAAAGACGACATTTCCTTCAATAATGTTGTCAATCAATCCTATGAATTCCAGTTGCTCATCAAAGACCATCACAGGGCCAAGAGGGACAACCCTTCTATTCTTGTAAAATGGGAGCCTCTTGGGATAGGCAGATTTAAGTTAAAAACTGATGGGGCGGTGAAAACAACCCCTTAGGCTCACCATACAATTTTTCTCAAAAGCATAATCATGCAACATCAAGATCACGTCAAGGCATGCTCAACTAGAAATCTCATAAATCAATTTAAGCAACTTATCATAAACAAAAGCTCATCATTTCATATCATATAAGGAGGAACTACCTCCTCCATACTCATGATGCACAATTCATCATTTTCATTTCCAACATGGAGGAACTACCTTCTCCAATTTTTGGACATACTCATCATTTCATCATAAGGCCCGATATGCAATAACTTTCAAAGCACAGATAGGCATGATCAACATTTCAACTAATGAGGCAAAGAGGAAAATCATACTAAATGTACAATAATCATGAGAAATATAGATCAACTACTAACCTTATCAATTAATCATAATGTCATTAAGAGGATGCATAACATAATATCCTCTAGGACGTGCATAACATAAGGAGATCATGCAACTCATAATCATATGCAAGACTCCAAAACATGAACAAGCTACTAGGAACTCTTGGTTTCAAGCTTGAATAAGAATAGAAGGAAAAGATAAGGATATCAACAACCTTACTACTCAACTCATCATCCCCCACTTAGGGTAAACCGATCTAGGAGCACATTATTCCCCACTTGGGGTAAACTCATCTAGGAGCACATTTTCCCTACTTGGGGTGAGCCAAATCAACTCTTCACCACCTCATACCCTTAAATTCTAAGGTCGGAGCAAGTCAAGACTAAACCTTCAAACTCCTTTCATAAAATGATTCTACACTATTGAGAGTCTTGCCTCTATCCCCCAAGAAATGAGAATACTCACTCAAATTCATTTGGTACCACCTAAGAACCACAACTCATAAAATTTTTATCCTCCCACAATTACCTTGCTAGGTAGTCACAACATCTTCCACGCTTAGGAGCAAGCCTACACAAGGACTTCAATCTATCACAAGGGCAACTACCAAGCATTAACCACAAAAAGCAACTTCCCAATATGATACTTCAAATCTCATAAGTCACACATAGCCATAATTGGCATCACAACACAATCTTCCAAAACTACTTTCACATAATTTCATCTAGTCATAAACCATAATAAGCATAAAAACTCAGCTTTTACTCCCTCAATCCTTGAAACATCACCCCTTCCAAGTAATCACATCTAGTAGAGACCACCGGACAAGGGAATAAAGAGAGAGATCATATGGAGTTAAGCTCTATGGCACGACACAAGAGTAATGAAGAAAGTGAAACTTCTATCGTCCTATATCCACTCGCTCATAGATGTGTCGCGACTCACACCGATGAACAAGACACTACTAGACGTGGATTTCGAGACTTTGAACCAAAAAGTAATCTTTAAAACCTTATACTTTGATACCAAGTTTGTAACGACTCGAGATCATCCCCTAGACGTTACATGTGTATTCAACCTCTCAGAGGTCTTATACAAGCCTTAGCATTCATTCATTGCATAGATCACTAAGAATTTAAAACTTTTATTCAATAAAACCATAAGACTTCAAGAGTCATCAACATTTGAAAACATGACTACCAAAGCGAAACTACAAAGTCTCTTTAGCCAATTTTAGACAAGAGCTTAAAACGTACTAAGCGACACGGCCATTTACAAATGAAATGAAACTTAGGTGTCTATTACAATGACTAAGAAACTTCTAAACATAGTCCTCGAATCTTGAGGACATACCAAAACTTGGAAGAGTGAAGCAATCCAAGCCACTCCAAAGCACAATCGTCCTTCTAGTTACCACAACCTACACTTGTAGTAAAATAGAAAAAAAGGGTTAGTACAACACACCTACTAAGTATGAGAATATGCAAAACATGCTAAAAAAGGATTTTTGTTTCGAAGTTATGCTTTCATGCCATTTTGATAAAATCTAATGAACATCAACATAATAGGCACCTTACAAGTCACACCAACAATACAAATTCATATACTTCACAATACATCATAAACATACATAACCCATTTACCTTTACCTTCTTGCCTTGGACCTCCACCTTAAGTAACCCTTAAGCAATACATTTGTGCCATGTATGGGTAACGTCCCATACCATCACCCATACTAAGGCACCACCTTAAGGTCACACAAAGTTCACTTACCATGCATACCTCAACCTTCACCAATAAATTGCATAAGACATATAAGCACATAAGCCAACAAGTCACTTCATAAAACTAGAACACTCGTCAAATGTCATCCCAAGACTCACCTAAGTAAGACATGGTGAGGCAGCCCATACTACCTCTCCATACCACACCCAAGTGTTCGTTAAGGCTACACAAGACAAGATCCATTGACATCTCAACATAAATAGTTGATTCAACTTAATGCATTTAGACAACTTCATTCACTAATGACATAAAATCATCACATACATTCAATTCAACATAAACACTTACATTCAGTTCATTACGACTTACTTTCACATTAGCATGTACAAAGAGCAACACTTTCATTAATTAGCCCAAAGAGACTCATTCATTCATTATCATTGCTAAGACACACCAACATCTCCCTTAAATGTCTACTTGTGCAATGTCCAGATGATGTCCCATTCCACCACCTATCCTAAGTAGTACACCCTTAAGAGACCCTAGTTCATTCATTCATTAATGTGGGGGAAGAGCCTTAACCGACATAGACCACAGAGCTTGACAAGGAATCCTGGTAGTACCCTTACCGGATAAGGGATCCCCACTTGCCTATGGTAGGGTCATTCTTTTAGCCTTTACGTGGTAGACACCACTGGCTAGTCCTATGTGGGCACATAGTTAAGGGATAGAAGGATTTCTTTTAAGTACTCTCATCTCAACTCACGAAGGAGCACCCATCTTAAGGGTTGCTACTCAATATTCACATATCAACTAACGAAGGAGTATCTACCCATCTTCATATCCTGTCGGTGCTAGACATTACTCCCCCATGAAGTTTGGACATTCATTTAGGGATAAGGATTGCTACTAAGTACTCTCATCTCAACTCACGAAGGAGTACCCATCCTAGACCAACATTCATTCATTTAGGGA